>NC_041409.2:29150149-29450149 GCF_900747795.2 Erpetoichthys calabaricus | reverse complement strand
GTAATAGTTAATAGAACATTTCACAAATATTATTAATAAAAATCCACTAGTGCCGCCATGCGTGTCCACTGTCCTGGTTTGGATCCTGTATCCAGTCACTGACAGTGTGGAGTTTGTTCCTGCATTTCTCCTGGGTACTTTGGTTTTCTTCCCATACCCCCCGAGGATATGCAGGTTAGGTTAACTGGCACTTCCAAATTGACCCAATTTGAGTGTGTGTGTGTGTGTGTGTGTGTTTAAGTAGCCTATGTGACATACTAGCTGTGATGGTCCAGGTCGGCTCAACAATCCCTGGTTGATTCCTGGAGCCTCTTGAAACTGGAAAAGTACCCAAGGATAAGCCAGACTAATATGGACACATGCAGTCAGTAAGGGGAGAAGTGCTTTTATTTAAAACAACAAACAGCAGTGTCCAAAAGTGCAGTGCAACAAGTAGGCCCTAAACAAATAATTCATAAAATACTGTAAAGTGGAGGTTAAAATATCCAATACATAAATCCACTAAAAAAGGTTAAAATCCCAAGCAGAATCTGTCCTTTAAAATCCAAATCTTCTTTCTAAAACAGTGATGTCTGCCCTGCTAACCCCGTGACAGTGCTGGTTGACTTCACGCTCTGACTTCTGTTTTTTGAGCCTCTTGAACCCAACACCACAGATAATGTAATCAGGTGAGCCAGGCAGACCAGGACAAAACACACACATAGTAAAGGGGAGTTGCAGAATGGTGTCAAGTGCTTTTATTAAAAACAGTCCAACAAAAACAAAGTGCTCAAAAAGTGCAGTGCCAAAAAGTTCAATAAATAAGTAATCCAATAAAATAAAGGTGCTAGTGGAGGTTAAAATCTCAATAAATAAATCCATTAAACTGTGGTTAAAAACAACTGTCCATTAAAACATGAGTCCTATTGCAATCTGTTCAAACTAACTTCTCCTCATTTTATCCTAACCGGACCTTGCAGCTAAGGAGACGCGTACCCAGCAGACACAGCCTTCCATCAAACTATGGTCAACAGGTCAAGGTTCTAATCCAGACCCAAGCTCGGGTCATTCCCGCCAATTGACACAGAAAGGGTCCCCATCCAAAGCTCTGTCGTCCACTCCCACTGCCTTCCCAGACTTATCCAGCGAGCTACACGCCTTCTGGTCGCTCCTGCTCTCTGAATCACTCAGCTGGAGCGATCCACCACCTCAGCCACGTCCGTCGGCCACGCACTCTCTCCATGGCTCTCCATCTCATGGCAGTCTGCCTCCTCTCGCAGTGGAGCTCGCTCGCTCACCTCCTGCCTACTTTATTCTCCTTCCTTTAACGTCCTTTCCCTGATCCCTCTTTTCATTCTTCTCTTTGTTTTCCTTCTGTTCTTTTGCCCTTTCTAACACTCGTGCTTCCCTTTTAAAGCAGGGGGTGAAGCACAGCTGCGGCAATCACAGCTCCAGCACTAATTAGGGTCACGGGTGATCCTTCAAGTGTGTGCAAAATGCAGATCCACCCAATCTCATATCTTGCACTGAAGGTGCTCCTGCCACATTACTATGCCCCACCCGACTCTGCGAGTGTAGATGATTATTTATTTAAAATGGGCTCCTGATTCTTAAGCCATGGACCTCCCCCTCCACAACCCCACAAAGTATCTCTGCAGTCAGAGGAGAAATCCACCAACAGGAGCAGTCAGTCTTAACATGGCTCAGGTCCCCTGCCAGTCTCAGACTCCCGACAGGGCAAGCCTTGCTCCTCCAATTCCTGCTGCCTTTGCTTGGCCTTATGCGGGATCCCTGCTGGTGGGGTCAGTTACTCCAGCTCCCCAAAATCTCTCAGCAGGAGTGACCCCTGCCCCTCAAGTACCGGCCATGCACTTCCATAGGAGCCTTCTTCCCAACCGCCTTCTTCCATTCCATCACATGGGCTCCTCCTTCTCTATCCTGCCTCTTTCTTTTTTTCTTTCACTAACCTCCATCCTCTGTCCTTTCCTCTCTTCCTTTCTCTCTCTTTCCTCTCTTCCTGGAACCCAGGAAGGCCTATAATCTCAGGAATTGGCTCCCTTACAGAAAATATTTCTGGTTGGGTGGAGCACATCCTTAAACCCCTCACCCGTAATACAACCAGCTACATCCAGGACACCACTGACTTCTGCTTTAGGCCCCTTACCTGAGGGAACCTTACTGGCCACAATGGATGTTGAGGCACTTTACACAAACATTCCCCATGATGATGGCATATTGGCATGTGAAATGTACCTCAAACAACATGATTTACCCACAAAGTCAGTAACAGAAATGATAAAATTCACTCTGACACAATCTGTTCTCTTTTGGACAAGATTGCTACTTGCATCAAATGGGGACTGCAATGGGCTGTCGGTTTGCACTTCACTATGCAAACCTATTTATGGTAAAATTGGAGGAAGATTTCATGTCAATGTGCATCGTAAAACCAATGTTGTATCTCCGTTACATAGATGACATCTTCATAATCTGGACTGCCAGTGAGAAGGACCTCCTCCATTTTCATAATGAATATAATTCTTTTCACCCCAACATAAAGCTGAAGCTGAATTACTCAAAAACAGAAGTCAGCTTTTTTGACACCACTTTTCAACTGAAAGACAACACCCTTGTAAGTTCTGTTTCTCAGAAACCGACAGACAGACGGACCTACCTGAAAAGTGATAGCTTCCACCCCAAGCATATAAGGCACTCCATGATTTTCAGCCAAGCAATACGGTACAATCGTATTTGCTCAGACCCGACAGACCGGGATAAACAACTGCAGGAGCTCAGACAAGATTTCATCAGACAAGGTTACACCCCCAAAACAACAGATACTCAAATAAGAAGAGTTACTGCCATACCCAGAGACAACCTTCTGGATTATAAAAACAAAGACAACTGAAGAACCACATCCCCATTGTTGTCACCTACAACCCACATCTCAAAACACTTCGAAAAATTATAAAAGAACTTCAGCCAATGCTAAACAATGACCAAACACTGAAAAATGTATTTCCTGAACCTCCCCTCCTGGCATACAGACAACCACCAAACCTTCAGCAACTAATTGTCCGAAGCTCCCTAAGTGAACCAACAGAAAATGGCACATCTCCATGCCTACAGAAAAGATGCAAAACATGTGCCCACATTTATGATACAGACCGTATAGTTATACCACACTGCCAACTTGAACATCACATAAAGGGATCATTTTCCTGCAGATCATCTAATGTAGTCTACCTAATTCTCTGCATGAAATGTCCTGACACTGCACTCTATGTGAGAGAAACACTCCGCCAGATAATGAATTTACACAGGTTCCACTTTAAACATGGCAACACAGATGTTCCTGTAGCGGCCCACTTCAACAGCCATGGACACTGTGAGAGGGACTTTAAAGTCACAGTGCTTATGGGCAACTTCAAAACACAGCAAGAGAGAAAAGAATGGGAAGTTAAACTCATGCTAAAATTTAATACATTACAACATGGTTTGAATAGAGACATGGGTCTTATGGCCAGGTATAAAGATTGTTTACATCTCTCAGAATGACAGACAACCCGACTACAGATCCACATTGTTTTGAAAAACTCATTACAAACTTCAAAACACTTTGTTGGACAGTTATCTTATCCAAAGATCTTGACCATACATTGTTCTTCTCTCTCTTGTTAAATTAACCCTGGCCTGAATGAATCTATTAATTTTTTACATTTAAAATTTCTCATTTAAAGATTTACCAATGTTGTTTCTTGTCCTAGAGTGTGTATATAAACAGAGGGAACTCCAGTCTCTGTATTACATCTTGCCTGAAGAAGGGGTCTGAGTTGTCTTGAAAGCTTGCATATTGTAATCTTTTTAGTTAGCCAATAAAAGGTGTCATTTTGCTTGGCTTTTCTCTACATTCATAATGGCTAACATGGTACAACACCCTAGTACTACTCTCTTCCTTTTATAAAAACAACTGGGTGCAGGTGCTGTCCTCCACCTGCTCTGAGGCAGGAATGAAGCACTTGATTGACCCGCTCACATCTGCACATGTGCCAAGCTCCCCATTCAACCCAGGAGTGTAACTGCTGTGTGCTTCGGGACTTGTGATTATTCATTAAAAATCGTGCTTTGTCAGAGACCTCTCATCTCACCAGCACCTTGCTCAGGACTGTCCTCTCCACTACTGAGGCTTCTGCAGCTGGCGTCACCCAACCATGAATTGCATTTGAGAAAGTTATATTATGATACAGTAGACATGGAAACGTAAAACGCATGTTTCTTGAAAAACAAGAAAAAGGCTCCCCAGTAAATATAATCAATAAGGTAAAAAGTGATGCCTGTTTAACTATGACATCCTGACATTTGCACCAGCATATTTTAGAATAGAAAATTAGATCATATATAACATTTAACTTTTTCGCTTTGCTCTGTGATAACAGTTGATCTATGAGAAGTCACATCCGGTCATTTTCAAACCTGCTTAATCCAGACCAGGGTCTCAGGGAGTGCAGGAAGACATGGGGTGAACATGCAACGGAACCGGAGACAGGGGATTCGAACTCTAGTGAGGCAGCAGCTCCACCACTGCGCCACCATGTGGCCCCATATGACAAGTCTTATTTCTTATACTTAGGACTGTTAATATATTTAACTAGTTTGGGACATTACATAATACCTAGTTCAGGGATGTCTTTCTGGAGTATACCATTTATCTAAAGCTGATTGGTGAAAATTAAAATAGTATATACATCCATCCATCCATCTTCCAACCCGCTGAATCCGAACACAGGGTCATGGGGGTCTGCTGGAGCCAATCCCAGCCAACATAGGGCGCAAGGCAGGGAACCAATCCTGGGCAGGGTGCCAACCCACCGCAGGACGTATATACAAATTAGTTATGTCAATTAATCTAACTGATAAAAGGAAGTGAACTGTATGATTTCTTCTGGCTTCCATCATGCTCTATTAACAAGAGCATGTGGGGACTCCACATATAAGTGTAAATAAAGGACAGCCATGTTTAAATTTAACAAATAATGATGTCTCAAGACAATTCTTTATTTAAGACTAGCTGAAATACCCAGCATTGCCCGGGAGGAAAATAAAGTGTTTTTTTTTTTTTAATTGTTTGAGAAAAATAGATTTAAAAAAACTCAAAACTTTAAAAATAAATTAATAAACAATGAAGACTTACTAATGTGCTTGTCTTGTGGTCTTGTATGTATGTTATCATCCAGTTGATGCCAACAGGGGCGCGGTGGCACTCAAACGTAAAGAATGCTGGCAGTTCGCCCTCTGGTGGTCGTTCCGAGTGTCAACTGAATGATAACATGCATACAAGGCCATAAGATCACCCCCCACCCTACCCAGAAGGGGGTATGTTAGGGTTGATTTCACCCTACAGTATTTTTAGTCGACCAATGAGGAACGCGTGTACCAAGTTTCATGTAAATCGCTCCTGCCGCTCGGAAGTGATGCTGGAATATACATACATACATACAATGACTTTTATATAGAGAGATTTTCCACAAGACTGGGCACATGTACAATTTGGCCCATGCATGTTTTGTGCCCCACTGTGTTTTGTAATTTCCCAACTAGTTTACTGTAAAGCATGTCAGTCAATGTGGATTTTTTGTACAGCATCAATTCACACACAACTCATACTTATGTTTGCCACTTTTACAGAATTATAACAATTGGGTTTAACTCATACAGGTCTTGTTCTCTGCAGCAAGCCTAAACTGGATTAAGCAGGTTGGGAAAGATATGTTCTGTATATATGGACGGAGGTTGCTGTTCTTCCTCGCTATAAGCATGAAAGCATTAACCCTTTGCAGTCGTATTTAATTTTCAACGTCACGCTACATTAGTCGTAATTAATTATTGAAAAAACGCCAATAATTACAGCAGTTATTTTTTTCAAGCACGTAGGAATAACACAGGCCACTTTTCTCAACCAGGCGACTGTGCAAATCGGTCAGAAACTTGCAGGGCCACCAGCAGTGGCCTGACGACCTATAGCGCACTTTTTACTAAGGCCAGTTTTCTGGCCTAACGACCGCAAAGGGTTTTAACATTACTGAAGGATTTTAATAATGTTTTCTTCCACTGTTAAACCATTTCAAAGTGACTATCTGTTGATGCAGTATAATACAGATACAAATATTATTACAAATTTTACCGTATTCTGCAATACAGTTACATGAGTGTATACATAAATTGCAAAAAAAAAAACGAATCCTCTCTGCTAGATTTTATCAAAAGGTAATAGGAATAAGTTACAGATATAATACTGCATACAACAAAAAAATCCAATGTTGTTTTCATGTCAGCACATTTCCTCTTAAACGGCAGAAGTGTCCTTGAGTACGTGACTTAACTCATGCCTTTATGAATTTTCAATGCTCAGATTTCATCCATGCATAGCTGTCTTTGTTCAAGGCTAACTACTTCCTAGCAGAGGATGTCCTTTATTCCAGGGATGCACTTGGTTGAGCTCCAATGCAAAGTTCAGTTGCTCTGTCTTTTTTTACAGATGATGACTAGAACTGTGCAGTGTACTCCATATGTGGTCTCACTGGAGCATTATACATTAATTGCAGGATCAGGGAAACATCTTTTTCCGAAACAAACATCAGTGACCGTCCTAAATCCAAAAACACCTCATGGGGCGACTACTACCAATGCTTGATTTGACAAAAAAAAGGCATACTGTACAGGATGATTATTATAGGAAATTTCAGTGATTTACTAAATACTTGTTAGTATCATTATAAAATGTATTTTACTTACTGAAAAAATACAAATTGTTCCTAGGTAGACCACTTCCTTTCATATGGCTTCCTGAGGTTTTTCTTATTCTGTATCCTTGGACCCTACACTATGCAAAATCTATAAACTCTGTCCTCACTAGGAGAACACATCTTGCATACAGTATATGCTACCACTGTCTCTCTTTCTCTGGTTACCCCCAAACTACTGTCAGAGGGGGACACTTTTACATTTTTTTGTGCACTGGGTGGTTCCATTAGGCACCCACTGTTGGGACTGGGGGGTGAGAAGTTAAAAGGCTGTCTGTACTTATTAATGGTATTTGCTGTCCTGCAAGGGAGTCACTGCTTTGAAGTCTAGCCTTGGTAGAATGTCTGTATTTACCTGGCTTGGAAATATTGGTTTCTAGTCAGCATATCTGTACTTATTAATGTTTGGTAACCATACATTTTGTTAACTTGTGTTTTTATTAATTGTTAAACCCAGGCAATTTAGATGTGCCATTGATTAAACTGTTTGTCCAGGACTGACAACAGCAGGGGCTGAAGTAAATATAAACTCCTGGGCAGCAGAAGGCAGGGGGGACAGTCCACAGAAAACGCTGCCAAGACACTCGGACAGGGCACAGGGGCTCGCAGGCAGACAAGGGTACCTGGCTGGCACGACGTGAGGCACAAGGACGGCAACATTTACTTCCAGGGAGGAAGAGACAGCTCCACAAGGAGACGCCAGTTGTGGGTCCAGCGAAAGAGGGAAGCCGCATGAGAGGACCAAGCGTATGATGACTGCATTTGGATCTTACTTACAAACACAAGCAGTTACTCTCAACACTGGAAGTCTGAAAGAGGCTCATCTGCTATGAAGTGGAAGCAACAGGCCTGTCCTTGTTTAGGAACCAAACAGATGAAGCGTGGGGTACAAATTCAGCTATTAAAGTAGCCCAAGTAAGCAAGACAAACTAAATGGCCTCCTTTCTTTGTAAACTTTTCATGTCCTTATTAACATGGTCATCTCTTAAAAACAAATCCCAATATTATACATCTGTACGATACGTAAATTAATCATGAGCTATGATCTAGTTCATTACCAGGCATTCTTTGTTGTTATTCGTTTTAATGAAAGAATGGAACTGTTTTACAATACAGTTCAAAAAATATTAAATGAAACACCATATTTATTGCAAGGAAATGTACAGGAATGATGACGGCTTTTCTTCATTATTTAATAACTAGCAAAACAACAATGCAATACTCTGTTGCTCTCCATTTCATGTCACTCATACCTAGTAAAATGTATGTTACAGTTGGGGCTATTCTGTTTTTAAAGTATAAAAAAAAATCACATCATTCCTCAACCTTCTCAAGCAAATATGACATAATTTAGTTTGGCCTTTACTAGCTTGTGAAGCAGCCTGGTGGCACAGTGGTTAGCCTTGACTCCCAACAGTTCACTGCTTGTGTGGTAACTGCGCATTTGTTTCCACGTCGGTTTTCTTCCACGTGTGTGTATTAGATTGACTGGCGACTCTAAAATGGACGCGTATGGCGTATGGGTAAGTGTGGCTCCTTGGATAGGCCAGTGCCCAGCTCAGGTCTGCTTCTGGTCTTGTTCCCTGTCTGCCTCCCAGATATCCTAAAACTGGGTTAATTAGGTTTAATAAGTACATGGTTGGATGGGTTTACTAAGTTGCACAATTTTAAATGATTTCATTACTTTATATGAATCTAAATCAGAGCAAATGTGTAATTCTTACAACATTGATGTGCCATAGTTCTGTATAAAAAATTTTCACAAAAATATATTTGACTTCACTTGAAGTTTAGCAGCTCACGTCAAGATAAGCAAATCTCAGGTTGACAAGGAACTTTACTGTCCTCACACCATTATATTAAAAAGCAGAACACCAGAGGAATTTTAACAGGTCCTTGAATCGCAGAATTCTTAGCAAGACTACAGGAATGTTAACATCTGTCTGAATAAATGGGTGAGCACAAGTAGAGGCTAGATGTGTCAACAGGCAGACAATGTCCTGTCAGCACTGTGTATTAAGTTATGGTGTGAGTGACATAAGAAGCTAAAGCAAAAAAAGGAAATAGCAGATTGAGTGAGACAATAAAGTGCCAGACGCAACTACAAAGTGTGATTTATGCTTCTCACACAGGACAGTTCATGGATTTTTCTAGACGTTTCTATATAATCTATTAGAATTAGATAGTTTTGAATCATATGAGAAAAAAATCAAAACCATGGCACATTAAAGTAAATAAAAAGAGGTTAACCTTTTCCTAAAATCCACCTTTATAAAAGGACAAGTGTCTGTCTGTGCATCTTTGTGTCCACCGGGTTGCTATGTCTCTGTTATTCCAACAGATGGCACATCACAAACATTTGTAACAATAACATAAAAACATTAACACTGCTTTTATGAATCCCATACCAAATGGCATATAAAAGAGAAGTGTCCATTGCATTTGCCATTACAACAGACGGTGCACCACAAACATTTGTAGTAATAAAATGTACTGCATTAATTAAAGATATTCATTTTATGTTTTTTCCTGTATAATTCTCAGTGCAAATATGCATGGTTGTCATAACAACGCTGGAGATTTAAATGCCTTATCAGTAATTTAAGATATGGCACAAGATTTCTTTTTTAAAAATTGATAAAAAGGCTCAAAGTTTTTATCTAGAACTGTTTCAAATAAAGCCAGTGTCATTGTGGCTAGTGATGAGCATTATTATTTTTATCAGTTAAACAGAGATGTTCACATTATATTTTTTACAGTCATCCCCTTCAAATCCCTTTTTTCCTTAGTAAGTGCATGACCGAGACATCACACATCCACCTTAATAAAAAGATAAGTGTCTATGTGTCCATTTGGTTGCTATGTCTCTGTCATTGCAATAGATGGCATGTCATAAACATTTGCAGTAATAAAATGCATTGCATTTCTCATTCCATCAGATGGCACATTACAAATATTAACACTGCATTTACAAATCCTGTTCCACATGGCATATAACAGAGACATGTGCATTGCATTTGTCATTCCAACAGATGGCACATCTACAAACATTTGTAGTCATGCAGTTTTTTGCCAGGACTGATTTGTGATGCACCATCTGTTGGAATGACAAATGCAATTCATTTTATTACTACATGCATTACAAAATAGATGGTGCACTGCAGATATTAACACTGAAGTCTACATTGATTATTTAAATCTCATCCCGCCTTAGACAGGTAGCACAACTAGTTGTCTTATAAAATGTAAGTAAATTAATCTAAAGTTACCTTAAAGTTTTCTTTTGACTCTTTACATTTAACACAACTTCTTTCATCATAACTTGAGCTACATCACCTTTTCATCTTGTATTCTCTCTTTAAGATACTTCACACATTTCCTATGAAAATGATAACTTTCCACAGTATAATCACATTGAAACTAATATATCCCTCAGTGTTACAAGCTTATGAATTATATTTTTCTGCATTTAAAAACTACTTAGAGAAACAAATAAAGAAAACACACAAAAATGATTTTATGAATAACAGCAGTCCTCCTCTATAGAAAGTTGTGGCACAACAGACAATCTTATCTCTGCTAAATACATTCAGTCTTCAAAGTCTTCATCATTTTACTCAAAACATAAAAAAAAAATCAAAGTCTCTTCCTTCAAGCAATTGAATCAAATAAAATGTATAAGGTGTAGGTGAATTATTATTATTGTTATACTTATTTATGAGTCTATTATAACGGTTGCAGAAAGATATTTTCTTGTACAAAAATACTTTAGCATGGATTACATCCACATTGAATTCAAACTGATGCCTCATTATGCAATTTAACATTTCTTAGCCTTTGAAAACATTAAAAATGGAGGAGCCTTTATTACAATCATATGCCAAAACTGAATATATGGTACTTTATAAGTGGGGTATTAATAACACCACCTAACACACACAGTCCTAAACACCTGGCATATGAATCAGAGTTCTCCTCCTGGCTATTAGTTTACAAAAACATCCAAATCAATGCTGAAGAATTTCTCATAATGTACTTTTCATTAAATACCTCATACATTTATCCTCTTTTTAGAAAATGTGTTATGTTTCTTGCTGCCAGGAATCTTTATTTGTTGTTGTGACAGGAAGAGCCAAACAGCAAATGGTGTTACCCAGTCATCACCTGACTCTGAGCTCACTAGGAACTGTGAGCAATTTTTCTGTATGTCAGTTT
This sequence comes from Erpetoichthys calabaricus, assembly GCF_900747795.2. Taxonomy (NCBI): domain Eukaryota; kingdom Metazoa; phylum Chordata; class Cladistia; order Polypteriformes; family Polypteridae; genus Erpetoichthys; species Erpetoichthys calabaricus. Next base: position 29,439,155 of record NC_041409.2, on the reverse strand, counting down.
CAACCATCCCACTACAGCCTGATGGGAGAAGCCGCACTGCTAGTTACGAGTCAAAAAGCAGGGTAAGCCCTTCAGCCTTGTTGTATAGAGTATCTACTGTATGGCTTAAACATTACGCAATGTGTTCATACTGCCTTATTTTTGGCACAGACAGAGTCCATCTTGACCAAACATCTAGTAAAGTCCCAAATCGAGGTTAATACTGAATGTGGAAGAGTAGACCTCCAGGAGTAGCAAAACATTTTTTATTATTTACTGCACTTTAATACATGTAGAATAAAATATAGAATTTTGTTAAAATCTGCCATTTGCCATGTTTACCAAGACATTGCCTAGGAAAAGCCAGTGCTGTGACCAGGAGGGGGCATTTCAGCCCTCCAAAACTCTAGCAAGTTCAATAAAAAGGTTTATTTTAATAAAATACCTCCACAGGTTACCCACAAGCACAAATTCTTTCACAATTCTCTTTTCTCACTTTTATTCCTCCACCCCTTGGGCAAATGTTGTCACCTGAATGAGGTAGAGTGGCTTCTTTTATCTTAGATCCAGGAATACTTCTGGACCAAGGGCATAGCCTGATGGAAGTATTTCCAGGTTAAGCTGAAGTTGTCAAAAGCAGGGATCACAAATTCTAACAGAACCCTCTGGCAGCACTCCTGGAACCCAACAAGGCTTCCCCATGGGACTACAATTCCCAGCATGCTTTGTGGGTGTCCATACTGGTAGCTCCACCAGGGATGCTGCTACCTAAAGCATGAGGGGAGCATGTAGCCCTGATCGGTTGTCTCCCCTGGTCCTTCTGTCCCACTGGCCTCCTGGCCTGGTATTGTTCCTCGATCCAACCCAGTTCCAGAATGGCATTTTCTACCTACTTCTTTACCTCTTGTGCCTCCCGGAGGGTTATCATTCCGTCCAGGTAAGTAATCCTGCCCAATCCTGGCCAGGATGCCACCACCCACCATGTGCGTCGTCATTTACAGTTGTAGCAGTAGAGGCGTTTATCGACCTCTTGAACCCTCAGGTACCACTCTAAACACCAGGTAAAAGTATAATTATTATTTATTAAATAATAATACAGTGCACCAAGCACCCTCCACTCCACACTACTCATATAATCAATAAACCAATCACAAATACCAATCCTCCTCTCCCAGACACTTCGCCACCCTACCTCCCAGCTCAGCTCCGTGTCTGGGCTTTCCCAGAGTCCTTTTATACCCCCTGACCCAGAGGTGTTCCTGCCCAACAATCCACAAGTCCTTATTACTTCCGGGTCAGGGTAAAAGTCCTTTTCTTCAACCTGGAAGTACGTCATTTCTCCTGCTCACGTGACCAGGACGTACTTCCAGGTTATAGGGCACATACGAGTCCACGAGCCTCCCTACAGCGACTCCCGGTGGTCCCCAAGGTATCCAGCAGGGCTGTGCATAAAAACTACAAAGTCCATGAGGCCCTGCTGGAAGTCGGGACACGTTCATGCTGTCGGGAGAGCTCCTCCTGGCGGCCTGGGGGTGAGGGCCGGAATATGTAGCCGGCCATCCATCACACAGTATTTACAGACATTAGTCAAATGACTCACACTGTATAAAAATTGTAAATAAACAGAACTGTTTCAAGATTTTTACTTGACTTACACAAACATTTTGCTATGTATGGCACAGTACTGGCTCACTTTCTGATAGAACAAATGTTAACATTTGATTTATTTAACTTATTATTCTGATTTTTTTGTAGGGTGTTTCTGAGGGGACCAACACACATTCTGAGAATGTCCAAGACAAGTAAGAGTATTTGTAACCTGAGAGTGTCTTTCTGCAGCTGGGTACCTTTGGTTTGAGTATGAGTAGATACAGTATACTGTGGATGGAGGCAAGGCATGTGACAAAAAGAACTTTCATTTTTCCTATCGTATATGTGCTATGTCTATAATTTATTTTTATTCTAGTGTTTATTTTTACTGTTAAAATACTTGTAAAATCCTCAAGTATAAAAACAACATCATGTCCTTCTGAATTTATAATATCTAGCACATATCAATCTACGTACTGTTGTATCACACAATAGATGTTACGCTGATAAATTTTTTTTAAAAAGAAGTAATGAACATCTGAATGTTATGTGGAAGCTATATGATGGTATAAACACCTTTTACTGCAGGCCCTTTGTGTCATTTCATAAACTCCCACTTGCATGTCCAGGGTATATAAGTGGCACAGTGGGCCATGGATTCCCAAACGATGTCTTAAATGAACTCTTCCGATGAGTTCTAACACATTGTATCTGGAAAGATTTTAGGTTGAAATGATTATATACGCCTTGCGCCCTGTGTTGGCTGGGATTGGCTCCAGCAGACCCCCGTGACCCTGTAGTTGGGATACAGCGGGTTGGATGATGGATGGATGGATGGATGATTATATACACAGTGGTGCAGTAGTAGCACTGCTGCCTTGCAATAAAGAGGACGGGGTTCGTGTCCTGGGTCTTCCCTGCATGTGTGTCCTGTGTCTGCGTGGGTTTCCCCCCACAGTCCAAAAACATGCAGGTGAGGTGGATTGGCAATCCTAAATTGGCTATTGGGGTGTGTGTGTGTGTGTGTTCACCCTGCGATGGACTGGCTCCCTCTCCAAGGTTTGTTCCTGCCTTGCACCCTCTGTTTTCTGGGATAAGTTCCCAGGACTCAGCGGGTTAGAAAGTGCCTGACTGACTGATGATATATGCTACAAGACAGTTTTGCTGACAATTCTGGAGACTATAAAAGTCATTCATTTTTAAATAAAAACAACAGACCTTAAGTATTTCTATACTAAATACATAATGTAATCTTCTTGTAAATAATTCATTTCAATTCACTTGTTTGTTTTTTCCCCATTTATAAGCTAAGAAAGCTTTATACTCTTTCCAGTATAACAGTTTAAATAAAAATTGTGAATTGCCATTACATAAAACCTTAAAACAACCTTAAGATATGTACATAAAAATAAACACACATACTGTATACACAGTTATTGATTTTCCAAAATTAATGTCTTAAAGTTCACAGTATAATGAACAGGCTGTTGCTCATGATTGTGCGGGTTCAAAACAATGTGTGATGCTGACTCTGTCACCAGCGATGTACAGTAGATGTCACTCATGCCAGTGTGTACAGGCTGTCTTAACCAATGCAGAAACTTCAAGACATCCACAACAGAATACATTCGCCAGCTCAATAACGTCAAACAAATTTTAACAGTCTCAGCATCAACTCTAACATGAGTATGCTATGCTAAAATACATTTTCAAACGAGGGATGTGGTAGTGTCAAGGTAGTGACAGGTAGTGTCAAGACCTAGTTTAAAACGAAAGAAAAGTGAAGTAGTTTGATTGGTAGAAGTTAGATAGTCTGTCAACTAATCCCACGTGCTAATTATAAGATACAGAAAGCAAGGTCAAGCGAGAAATGTCTACCAAAAGCAAAGCGTCTTAAGAGAAGCAGAAGCTCAAATTCAGGAACACGCCAAGGAGAAAAACAATAAGCCCTAAATTAAACCCAAAGTAGAATTCTGTTTGAGCAGTACTAGTCTCGGTTAATGAGGGAATCTACCTTAAAGCCTTCAAAAGAGTCGTTTCTCACAAAAAGAGAAAAACAAATTATCTTTCTGGTTGTCTCGTGGGTCTTTATTTCTAGCAATAATTTTTTGTCACCAACTGGCAGTCTGCCTTTGCAGTAAACAAAGATCTGAGAGTATACAGTGCTTTCCATCTCTTAATCTATAAAACATTAAACTAGTTGAAATTGTCCTGATGAACAAAACTGCAAGCACTAAAATGTAAAAAAATAAGCCAAACAGAACACCAATATAAACAGAAAGATATCAGAAAAATAATGTGAAAGTATTGTGAAATGCTCCTAAACCACGACAGAGTGGCCCTCCAATGGGGTTTCTGGGACAGCACCAGCAAAACTGACACAGCATAACAAAAAAATGGAGATTCCTACCACAGATTCAGAAGCAATCATAAGAAAGACGACCACACCGGTACACAAGATAATAAGCCTGACTCCACATCTCTAAGAATCTCAGATGCTCTGGGCCACATGATTACATGTGCTGTCAACCAGTAGCCTACTAGGATGGTGCTGGGGTTCTAACTGCCAAAAGACAAGTCATTACAAAGGTGGACAACAAGGACAGGACATGCAGTGCAAGGGTTACTGATAATCTATAAGAGACTTACACGACTTGCATGTTGTTATATTTCCTACTATATTTAGGACCCATCTTCCGAAATGGTGCCCTGATCCTTAAGAGACTCTTCGTTTGACTCACAGCCATGTGTGCTTCTGCTGTCTTCAGCCTGGGGATTGTTAACAGTTAGCATTGGCCTGTTTCAGCTTTGTACATTCCACATTCTCTTTAGGTCTTCAACTGACAGCCGACAATGAACTGTAAGTTGATCTGACTGCTATATTTAACTACGTCACTCTACAGCATAGAATATACAAACAGGCAATAAACAAATAACAAGTACATATAGGAAATATGAAACAGGTAAATGGTGTAGGTATGTTACTAGATGTATCCACCTATCACATTGAGGACTGTAGGAGTTTGCACCTTGGTTCGAATTGCACTTAGCTTGTGATACAGGTAATTGTTAAAAGAAGCCCAACTTTATTATCTAGCGAGTTATTGCTCCAGTTTCATATTTTTATCTTCCGATGTTATGCTTAAAGTCTTAAGGTGTTCTTTATTATTCACTATGATAAAGACATTTGTAGCACAAAATATATGCAGCTTAAGAGAAAAAGGCTATATTTAATGAAAAATCATTCTTCTATCGTAATGTTTAGGTTAAGTTTCCTGTTGATGTACCCAGCTGGATTACAAAAAAGGAAGACCACTGTCTGGCAAACCATGAGAACAGGAAAAATGTGTGAAATCTCAGGGTCGTAAACACATTTAAAAAGTCAAGTACTCCTAAGCTGACAGGACTATCAATCAACCTAGTGGACAGGGCTAATTGTGTTTATTTAAAGTGTCCTATTAGCAACTGGATGTAACCAGTCATGTTAAAAGTTTTCTGATTATGTAATGAATTCCTTGGAATTGTGATCTCATTAATGAATTATATAAATATAGTGCAGAGGACGCTCCATTCCTTGGTTACACTTGCTAATAAGATATGCTGTGTTGTCTTTTGCAAGACTTAAATAATAAATAAGAATGACTGACGCTTTCTCCTGCCTGTGTTTACTGCCTATATGGGACACCCAGTGCTTGGTTGGGGTCCCCGTTAAATTTCTTCCACAGGAAAAAAGCTATTGAGGAATTTGATAGTGAGTGTCAGTATACTGCCTTTGGGGAGCATAAGGGATTTTAAAACACAGAAAATAAGGCAGAACGTAAAGCAATATGTACGTACATACATGTTACAAAAAAAAAAGTATTTGGAAATTCTTGAGAATTTGGCAAAAGCAAATAATTAGATTTATTTAATTTGAAACATGTATACAGTACACCACATCTTGAATAACCTTTCCCATTTATCCACGTATCAATAAGTAATACCTAAGTTACTGGAAATCGGAGGGTTATGGTGCGAGGAGTCCAATCAGAATTGGTTGAGATTAAGAGTGGCACCTCACAGGGGTCAGTGCTAGGGCTGCTGCTATTTTTCAACATAGATAAATTATTTGGATAGGAATATAAGTTGCAGTGGTTAATTTTACAGATGATACCAAAGCTAGGTGGATTAGTAGATAATCTAGAATCAGCTGAATCATTAAAGAGGGACTTGTGCAACATATTGGTTTGGGGAGAAGAAATTTAATACAAGTAATTTCAACAAAATGCACATAGGATATAAAAATCATAGACTTCAGTTCACAATGGGAGGTCTGAAAATTGAAAGTACTAGTTGTGGACTCGTCACTGTCATCTTCCAGACAGTGTTCAGAAGACATTAAGAAGGCTGAAAATGTTAGGTTCTATAGCACAAGTCCAAGGAGAGGATGGTCAAGCTTTATAATGCACTGATTAGACCTCACCTGAAGTATTGTGTGCAGATTTGATCTCCAGGATACAAAAACGTGGCCCCTCTTGGTCCCTCTGGGAGTTATGAGCGCAACTAACAACTTCCCATTACAAAGAAAAATTGAGAAGTGCCTGTACCGGCTGACTTCAAGCCCTGATCCTACCCAGAATAATGCCACAGAGTCCAAAATATACAATGAACAAGTTAAATAACTAAAAACAAGGAAGGTAAGAATGAAAAAAAGTATGCAGCTTAAATACAGAGGCTGTTGACCCATGTCTGATATGAAGAAGAGCTCATCGAACTCGCTCATCAAATTAGTATCAAGTGCTGCATTCCCAGTTGTTTTCTCTCTACATAATAACACAGCTGCAGCTCCTCCTCTCACTAGTTACGCCTTAGGCCCAACTCACCTCCTGACTCGATGAGCCTTTAGACTTACTATGGGTTTAAAGACCAACTTAGAAGTCCTTCCACAACCCTAGATTCAATTCCAATGGTAGAAGGTGACAGAACCTTTGCAAAACACTAGAGCTCATTATGGCAGCTTCTTCTGTCCCTTTTACCTTGAGTCGACCCTAACAATCTGCGACTGACCTGTTGCATCTTAACTTGTTCAGCTCAATCCCTACTCTTCCAGCCCTGGTCCATGGCTACTTTCTATTGACCTGAAGACATTTTACTCTTCTTCTAGCTCTCAGTGATCTTATTGTTTTAGTTATTAATGTCAGGGTGCACAGCCATTTAAAAGTATTTTTGCCATTACTTCATGCCCATTTTTATCATTTATTTTATTTTTTTCCCAGAATCTTCAGTCTATTTTAGTAACCCAAGAAGGCCAAAACACACGCAGAACTTCGCTTATAGTAAATCTAGGATGATTGTTACGCTAAACACATACACAAACCGCTCCAGAAATTCATTTCATTCCAGTGCCACACAGCTTGTTAATAAGGAATATCAGAGAAAATAAAAATTCTAGAAGTGCAGAGCTTTATGTGTATTGTGTAATTGTATTAGGTAAAAACTTAGTATCAAATGGCTAGAAGTAGTTATTAAACTATTTGTTGTTAAATGATGCAATATTCAGAATTTGTTTTGAAAGTATTAAGCAGTTTGTCTGCAGGCTTTTTTCTGTCTGTGATTGGATGTACGAGACGGGCAAAGCTTAGTCATACTTACACAAGAAATCATAAGTCAACACTTTGAACTTTGACCCAAGATGACCACAGCATTAATATGTTATGGGACACAGTCATAGCATCGTATGATAAGCGTGTCTACATAGTGGACTACCATTTTGGTGGACACAATAGAAGTTGTTCTGAAGCCATGGTTAGAGCAGCATCTCTTTTTGGGGATATCAGACCCTATCATTTAGATATTTGTTTCTTAATGTTTTTGCATTTTTGTTAGGAATTTAACGCACGTTTGAGAGCTGGTTAAGTTGATAGGTGCTTGTGATTACTATGTTTGAGTCTGAGGTTAAAACTTTACATAATACTGTTGTTAGTTTCCTATCTTGCAGGCTAACAATAGGTGCTGTTAGGGTTTTACGCCACATTCTATTCTCTTTCTTTTTCTTGGTTTCTGTATTGCTGGCAAAAAAACAGATCATTTAAAATGTTGCTTTATTTATATGTACCAGATGGTTCTGACAATAAGAAGATTCAATCATCCCTGGCCACTGCTTGCGTACCTCTGCGTTAGCACCCTGATGGGTACTATGGTCTCTCCCTCAGCACCCTTGTCTCTAGCCTTTCTTGGGCATCTACTGCAAATACTCAGTATAGTGACCCCGTGGTGCCATACATTGTTTTCCAAGTCTTTCCATTACTCTGTACCACCCTTTCCTGCACACATGCCCCATGTTCATTGTGTCATACATCACAACAAATGTTATTTAATGTAGACCAGGCAGGGAGTTTAACTTGACATAAATGAAATGGGGCCAGCACTGAAACAAATAATAACATTGTGAATATGTATGGCTCATTCTAGCTTCATCCTTTAAATATCTTCACACTTACAAAATGAAATCTTTAAGCTGTTATTTCAGTCTAGAATGTGACATACTGTATTAAAGACACTTTGCATGAGAAGCAGTGTTATGTGTTGGTTAACTTCACCTGTTTCAGCTGCAGAAACAAATGGGTAGCATAAGAAAACTAAAATTGTTTAGGCCATTGCTGTTACTGTCTAACTGACTTGGGTCCATTAACTAAATCTTTACTGAAGACTTTGTATACTAAAAGCAACAATGAATCCTTATTAAATTCTCACGTATCCAGTTTAATGTTCAAACTGTTTGTCTTCAGACTCTGTAAAACGTCTCTGATGTGTGCCACTTGAGTTTAATAATCATGGAAGAAAATGCCATGCATCTAAACTGACAAAAAAATATACTGAGGACATCTTTAAACGTGTTGCTTCCAGCAAATCTATAAAGCACAGATAGACATTTATTATGTCCTGCGGTGGTTCCAAATGCTATTTTTCATTTACTTCCTTCCTTAATTTACTAACTGTGGGAAGGACTTTCACTAAAACACCCACAACACTCAGGTTCTTTGATCTCCCAATTCATCCATGGATTTTTTGCTATAAGCAAGGGTCACCGAGTACAATAGACCAATAGATCAACAAAAGGGAACTGTGCTCCTTGTGTAATGCACTTATAACTGATGTAAAGACTTTGGTGTCACATTTAATAAAAAGCATTACCAATAAATTTTCAATTAACAGCCATCAAACACATTTTCTGTAACGGTTCACCTCAAACGCAGTGCTAGCTTGATGTTAATAAAGTACTTAAAAGTCTCTGAATCAATAAAACCACCAACCAGATTTGGTTCATTATTTGCAATCAACAAGGTAGGTAAGTAAGACATTTAAGTGTGACATTCAAATCTTCCATATTCTAAATCAACCTTAACTTCTACTAAGTGGGGTCGTTTTTCTTGTGAAGGAGTGGGAAGAACACACGAATGGTGTGGGTGTTTAAATGCCTAACTAAGGTACAACCATTGAAATTTTACTGAACTATGTGGCAAACTTCTTAACAATATGCTTCTCTGGAAGCTACCTAGTTTTAATGTATGTGAATAATCTCCATAAGGTAGTCAGAATGCCCATATCATGACAAGCTATTTCTTATAGTCCCTCCATTAATGTAGAGCATCCTTTGCCTAACTAATCCTAATTTAGTTTTATTTGAAAACATTGATAATGAATTCAGACAACTGCCATCATAAAGTGGGGCGGAGTGGTGGCTCTGAGGCTAAGGATCTCTGCTGGTATCCAGAAGGTTGCCGGTTCGAATCTCTATCAATGCCAAAAAGAGATCCTACTCTGCTGGGCCCTTGAGCAAGACCCTTAACTTGTAATTGCTCCAGGGGCAGGCGCTGTACAATGGCTGACCCTGCGCTCTGACCCCAAGGGGTATGCGAAAACTAACAAATTCCTAATACAAGACATTGTATAAGGCGAAATAAAGAATAAAAAGTGAAGATGTTACCCGTCATATTGCTCACAATCATCCACCTAACTAGATATTATTAGACAGAACAACTTGGCCAAGGCCATAAAAATTAAAGCATAAAACAATGTAGTAATTATGTCAGCTATACAACAATAAAAATGAAGAACTAGAAAAATTATATTTGATAATTCATTACTGACTCAAGTCCTATTCAGAGAGGTGAGGTACAGTAATAATTACGGGAAGACAACTGCAATTTTTAAAATCTATTTGAACGAGATTAGTTTTTACTCCAGGAGATGGTGTAAAGTCAGTGGCAGTGCTTAACTCTGTACCAGCATTTCCCTGTCCATCTAAATAATGTACCGTCAGTTCAAACCACATTAGTAAACCTTATTGATAAGAATAATAAGTCCTTTCACACCTCCAAGGTGTACGGCCCCCCCTCCCACTCACTTTTCTATGTAAACTGTGTATATGTGAGGGCCAACAGACCCTAGAGGGGATATAACACCCTTAGTTACTCGACGTGCATAACAAGACGTACATAGATCTTTTTTCCACTTCAGGCTCTGGGTGAAGTAATTACTACCAGAGGATCTCGGTAACTTTAGCCCCATTCAAATCACTCAAATGACTCAATTTTACGGACATGTTGATTCGTACAGGACGTGTTTAACCTGGGGTTATTTTTTTATGGTTCTTTAACAGAAGGTAAAAGTCTCCACAATTTTTATTGAGTCGTGAACGCACAGTCCATGAAAAGTTACTGACATGAGCAATTTGGACGGGACTAAAATTAGAGAGGTCCTCCAGTAAAAATTACTTTACCCCATGTCCTGATGTAAAACTAATCCCGTCTAAAAAGAACTATAGAAAGAACCCATAGACACAAGCCATGAATCACAACAATTGTAGAATGTTCTGGCAGCCAATCTTTAAAATCATTTATACAGTTGCTTACTGATTGACTCCTCTGCTTCAATATTAGCATCTAATTTTATATCCATTGCTGAGTTAGTTTTATATCGATGACGAGACATAAAAGAAGAACAACACGGAGTGCTAAGAGACCTAACAGGTGCTAATCTCAGAAAAGGAGTAACATGCAAGGAGAGCTACCAGAAGGTTGCCTCACTCACTTGCTGCTTGCCTGCACAGTTAGAGGTGAGTTTCTGACTCGCTCCTAATGCGCACACAAACCAAACTGTGGTTGGATATATAAATCAAAAAGAAAAAAAATACAAGGCACAAAGGCATGCCAAGAGGCCTAAAAACAAGTCAAGTCAAGTTGGGGAGCATGCACTGGTACAGTGTGTTGCCGCACCCACTACACGATGAAACAACTCGGGATCCCGGTTTGCAACCCCCCAGGCAAACATGCGGTCCAGTCCCACCCTCTGGAAATGACCCTCTAACTGTCACAGCCAGGTGTTAAGTGGGCGACCCCTTGGCCTGGTCCAGCCACTCGGGTCCCCAACAATGAGGATCTTACGAGCCGGATCACCCTCAGGGAAATGTGCCATATGGCCGTAGTGCCGTAACTGATGCTCCCTCACAATGCAGGTAATGTGCATCATTCGGGACACCATGAGCAACCGCTCATTCGACACAAAGTCAAACCAATGGTACCCAAGGATTTTCCAGAGAGACACATTACCAAAGGAGTCCAGTCTTCGTCTCAGGTCACTGGATAGCGTCCATGTCTCGCAACCATATAGCAAGACAGGAAGCACCAGGACTGTAAAGACTTGAACTTTGGTCCTTTTGCAGAGATATCGGGAGCTCCACACACTCCTTTCCAGCGACCTCATGACCCCCCATGCTCTCCCAATCTGTCTACTGACTAAATAGGAAGAGTCACCAGAGACATGAATGTCACTGCCAAGGTAAGTAAACCTCTCAACAAGGTCGACACTCTCTACGCAGAAAGACACACTGGTGATGGCCGTGCCCAAAAGGTCATTAAAGGTCTGGCTCTTTGGTTTTTATCAGGACACTTGCAAGCCCAGACACTCGGACGTCCTGATCAGAGCCTCCATTGACTCTGTGAAGATCACAGCATCATCAGCAAAGTCAAGATCCGTGAATCTCTCTTCACCAACAGATGCCCCACAGCCGCTGGACCCCATGACCTTACCCAACACAGAGTCTATACAAGCATTGAACAGAGTAGGAGCAAAAACACACCACTGACGAACCCCAGAATCAACTGGGAAAAACGCATAAGTCCTGCCTCCACTCTGCACAGCACTCACAGTACCAGTGTACAGGCTGGCTATGATATCCAGCAACCTCGAGGGGATCCCGCGGACCCTCAGGATGTCCCACAGGGCAGCTCGATCAACTGAGTCGAACACTTTGCAAAAATTGACAAAGGCTGCAAAGAAACTCTACTGATATTCACATTTGTGGTCCATGAGAACCCTGAGTACCAGGATGCAGTCAATGGTAGACTTCTTAGGCGTAAAACCAGACTGTTCCGGTCGCTGGAAGGTGAGCAAGTGATCACGGATCCTATGGAGGACAACCCTAGCAAGGACCTTACCCGGCACCGACAGCAGTGTGATCCCCCTGTAGTTGCTGCAATCCAGGAGATCACCCTTCCCTTTCCAGACAGGGACGACAAGTCCCATTTTCCAGTCAGTTGGGATGATGCCAGTCTCCCAAATGGAAGCAAAGATTGCCTAAAAACAATTTACAAAACTGCACAAGTAATGGTGATATAATGTGAGGAGAAAATGTCAAAATGATGAAGTCTCGATCTTCAAAATTAATCAGATGAGCTGAGAATATTCACCAGCCTCCCTTTATACTGTTTATGGAAAAAACAGACCCCATCCAACATGCACCAAGGCACCAAACTATACTCACCTCAGTGCAACCATTAATTAAAACAAAAGGAAAAATGACCCTGAAAACACTGAAAAAACTTCTTTTATTTTTGTGTTTGGTAGTCCACAAAAGCTGCTGCTGTCCAAACAGAGATTTCTTTTTCTGTACTGTAACAGGCCTACACATGTAAAACTCTAAAATTAAAAGATAAGATAAGAAGCTGCCATCATCAGTAACGGTCATCCGACATCTGACACCACTGTAACTAGTAGTCATCAGCACTGTAATATAGACCCCTATAGTAACAGGTTTTGTTAATTGGCAACTCTAGCGTGGCCCAGCACAACTGAGTATACTTGTGACTGGATGAGGATGGAGTGGGACAACAAACTGTGGCCATCCCAGTTCTTTCCTTTGACACTTAGAGGCTTGGATGGATTTTTAGTTCCTATGATCTTTGGACAAATTAAATACTTGGATGAAGAGAAAGATTTTACACTTGTAGATGTATGAATCAAAGTACATTTAAAAAAGTAGTACTTTTAAGGTTTATGATGCTATGAAAAATATCACATAAACTTACAAATACATTTCTAAATAAAACATGACATATTAATATTTCATTTTATATTTTGGCTTGTTTTCTTTTACCATTACACCAAAAGCAGACTCTGACTTTGATTTCCAGTTTAACTGGCTGTTACTTTAGTCAAATGCATTTATTCCATTATTATACAGGTGTCTGAAGGAAATAAACCAGTATGTCCACAAACTGCCACACCTGAAAAATATATGCTGCCTTCAAATGAATCAGAAAATATGGAAATAACAGACAGGCAAGTACCGAATATGAACGAAAATGAAAATTAATGAAGTGATATACATTCACCTCTTCAAGCATGATTTCCACTTGTACTTTGTGAATTAAAGTTTATATTAAAAAATAGTGGAAAAAAACCCCCATTCGATTAGTGAGCATTGTTTCAATAAAAGATAAAAGGTTTTTGGGCATATTTTGTAATTCATATATAATTTTGCAAACAAAGAAATAAGTAATGTCACTGAAACCCCAAACAGATTGTGCTTAAGACAGAAAAGATAATTGGAGGGACTCCGTCTCTCTTCAACAGAAGCTAAAGTAATGCATAGTGCAAACATTTTTTTCTCCAAGGTCTCTGGCGCCTTCATTATTTATACTTGGAGAGTTGTGCTAGATTTACAATTCTAAATAAGTTCAGGATTGATGAAACATTTTGCACAGCTATAGCCAAACTGCCACAGGATTGTTTGTGTCTAAGGAGCCTAATTGTAAGTATAACTGATATGGATTTACTGTTTGCCTTAAAAGTTTTAGTTTTATATTCATCCACTTTGCTCTCTTAAAGAAACATATCACCAATGTTTGGACTGGTTAATTCAATAATTATTTTAGTGTTCCCTCTGTTATTTGAGTTCAAAATACAATGTTTCTAAATAGTATAACATTCATTTGTAGACTATTATAAAAAAGGAGGATACGTTTCTTCTAAAGGAAAAAAGCCTTTATGTTATTGAAATTCTGAGCAAAAGCAACAAGACCTTAGAGAATTAAAAATTCAAATAAGCAGTTAACCAACTACAGATAACTTTTAGTGACACCTTCAGTAAGGAGGGAGTCACTACAGAACAAAGAGTGACAAGTCCACATGAATCAAACGGTCTTTCCTTTTCTGTATCCTTATTGCCGGTATTATAATAATTTTTATCTTTATTTGTATTATTTGGTTTTATTTTTAAATTAATTTATTAATTGTCTTACACTTTTCATTTACATTCTCCAACATGTAGAGTCATCAAGTTCAAAAAGTTGAATTCATTACTTCCTGTTGTTTTATAACATTGTTTTATGTTTTTAGAAAAACTCATTCCAGCAATAGTAGGACTCGCTATACCAGAAAAAACTCCACAGTCCAAGTGTCTTCTTTGAAAGATTTTAGGATAATTCAAAGCAAACAATTCCCAAAAAATAAAGTTTCATGTTGATAATGTATGGAAATTCTGCTGCTGGCTTAAGTGTCTGCGTTACATTTCTTAATTGTTCTATATGTTATCTCATTCCCCACATATACGTACATACGCTCATATGCCCTTAATGCCTGTCTGACTAACAGTTCATGTGTCTCTCTAGCTGCCTAACTTCAAAGTTAGAGCTACAGTAGGCTACTGTTACACAGAGCTAACATTAAGAACATTCCATTACATCTTAGCTAATAGGAGATCGAACAGAATCTTCCATTATCTATGTTAAAGTTACATTATGTTCAAGTTCAAACTAAACAAAAACTAAGGTAAATTTACCATTTACATTAACTTAAAGAATATGGCTCTTACAATGTGTGTTGTTTTCATTCATATTGATGTTATTATCAGTATGCTACACAGGAATATGCATCCATAGTTAATTTTACAATTCTACTGGCTGACAGACATTTTTATACACTATGAGATTATATAAAGAAACTATTATATGTGTTCTTATATCTGTTTAATTAGCTATGGAAAGAAAACCCACCAATAAATTCTCACGATGTTTTATGTTGTGTACACTAAGAAATCATAAACTGCTGTTAGCAGACATTCCAGGGGTTTCGCATTTAGAATATGGAACAAGTGCAGAAGACACTTGCAGGAAGAGATGTATCTGTCATAACAATTACAGTATATACTAAAAATGCCCAAAGTACACATTATGTAAGAAATATAATTCACTCAACATTATGACCTTAAGAAACTAGCTAAACAATATGTTTGAGCAAGTCTACCTTGAATATAATCTTTCATCAAAATATCTCTTATACGTCTCTGTTTTTTACATCTTGTGGTCACAGGCAGTACTACAGTTTATAGTTTTTGCGATATCAAGCACACGCTTGGGCCCTCATTTGCCAGCATAAAAAAATTGGTCTTTTGGGTAACTGAAAATGTTGTTTTACACGCAATCTCTCTCGTCTTGTGCAGCATGCTTTCCCTTAGTAAGGCAGACTGAATATGCCACCCATGTCCAGCCCTGTTAAGGACGCATACAGCTCTGTTAATTTCCACTCTTACAGTCCAGAACTAGTTTACCCATTGGTGTTAAAGGGATTGTTGCACACTTTGTTACAACTTCACCCTGTGTAAGATAGTGCCTGCTGCAAATCGGATGTTAAGGGCACTCAGAGACCAGGAGAGCCTAGAGGCTTAGTGCTTGGGCTGTAAAGGGAGGAGTGGACATTTCACTATTGGTTCTTTGGTTGCTCATAAGTCTAACCTGTTGGCTGATAACTGACACACAGTTTTATCTACTAAGGTTGCCATTGGTTGTGGCCCTTTTTTCACTGACCAATGGTAAACAGAACAAGACTGAGACATCACTGGGTGTCATTTGCCCGTAACTGATCAGTCTTATCAAATGAGATCCAGAAACTGCATGCCAATGGAGCCCTGTGAGGATAAATGACATTTCAGCTAAAGTTAAATGTTGCCATTTTAAGAGACAGACATGTATGCCAAACTAACGCAGGTATTGACAGTCTTTTCCTACACAGTTAGGGTTAGGGTTAGGGTTAGACAATAAACGGTACCACGTATATAAATAATACCTGTTGGAAAGTTGTTCGCAATGTCAGCTTACAGAAATCCCACCAATAGATGAGATGACTCCACAATAGGATACAGAAAACATTAAATTGTTAAAATAAAATTAATAATAACACCATAATAAATAAGGGATAAATATGGGATAATGGGACTCAGAATAGCATCTAGTAGTAACATTCTTATAAACCAATAGGTGCATGATTTGTCATATTACTAATCCCAGTGTACAATTACATAATCCTAGTCAGAAACATCCAGTCATACTCAGTGCAATGTTCTTGTTGTGGAGTCATCTTACATTTGATTAGGGTTGACAATTCATTCCAACAAGTGTTAGTTCTATACATGATACATTTTATTGTCCAAGTTGTATTGTGGCGTGGGTATTATATAAAATGAAACTGGTTTTATATATACAGTGTATAGGTCAGTTTATTAGGTTTTATGTCTACTAAAGTGCCAGCTACCTCTGTATATCTATCCTAACTGCCAAGATATTCTACAGGCTTTGGATTCCGAATTCCACCAAGTTGTCTAGCAGTAGCTTTTATGAATTCCTGCTTCTAATCCTTTCACATCCTTGGATTTGAAGTATGGCTTACATTTTGCTCAACACCCTAAGGTTGTACGTGTTTCTGGACCCTTGTTTTGACTGATGCTATCCTTGGCACTGATTTCTGTAAGGACCTGTAAGTTATTTACTGGCAATAATTCTATCCAGCACAATTACTTCATCTTGATACTGGAAAAATATCATTAGCAGTAAGTGGGCTTGAAAAAAATGTTTGTTCTTGTAATACTCTGCGTAGGATGTGACCGCTGACAATTTCAAAGCTATAGTCGTAAGAAAAGATACAAATGATAGACGTAAAAACTGAACTTGAATTGAATGATGAGGAGGAAGCATTTTTACGTGACAGTCAGGACTCTAGTGATCTGTTAGTTATTAAAAGGAGAGTTATCATTATGAGTTAAAATCAGAAGCTATACATAATGTTTGAAAATTTGTGTGTTTGGACTAGTTGAGGCTCACATTATGTAGTATGCAAAAATATAACTGCTTTCTTCATAAAGGCCGATTTCGTAGATGTGTTGTTTTATTGTAGAAAATGTGTTTTTCACACTTACCCATAGGTGCTTTGCTGTGTGGGAAAGTATACTCCAAACTATGGTATTGTATATCACTTTCACATGCGTGTAAACATTTCTTCTTACCAGACTTGCGGTTCATGAACCACAGGAAGCACACTAGCCAGTGGGGTCTACCTCCTCTAGGGTTCATCCTATAGCACATATAGTGCTGTTTCACACAAGACTACACTATGCACAGATTGTCTATTGAGGGCGTCTCCTCTCACCTCTACTACTCTAGATTAGCGATACAGACAAACTGTTCAAGTGTTACATAATCTATGCATCTAATGTCATAACGAAAAGCATAGGCAAATGTACTACACCAAATATACAACCTGGACTCTGTTTTATGATAATTTCATTCTCTGTCCACAGCAGACTTATGTCATTCTAGGATGAAAAGGTACAGACTCACTAACTATGTTATTGTCTTATAGCCAACAATATGTCTATACTGTTAGTGTTGTTAATTTAAAGAAAAAACACAAGAAGAATCAGCTTTGTATTGCATTGTAATTTCAGTTTCACACAATTACGGACATTTTCTTTACATTTTGGTTTAACATTACCTTATTTTGAATACACTATTGGATTTGCTTTTAATGTGTGAGATTTGTTTTCTTTGTGTCAGTCTTCTGTTGCTTGGGATGTAATACAGTTTCACAGCTAGGTTTTGTGTTGAGTGATACAGTGTTGATATTTGAGCAGAAATTTTATATTAATCCGCAAAAAAAAGCTTGAACTGCAACAGTGACAATGTATTTATCATCTTTTTTTATTTGACAGCAAAAGAGGTCATCAAGGATTTAGCCTTTACTTAAAAACCTTGAAGTAAATTGAGAATTGTATAGGTTTATTAGACTGTGAAATATGAGCATTTGATAACATATTAATGTTTCTGTCTAGCCATCTATTGATTGAAACATTGGTTCATTAAGCACATATTTCATGTTTAGTCTGCAAGTGTGAAATATGTTTACAAAAAAAAATATGAGTAACTAAAGAAAGAAGCAAGGAAAACAGGGACTTATAACGATTATGTGGACATGGCAACAGCAGTACCTAGAAATGCACACCAATAATGTCAATAGATAAAATTAAGGGTGTAGGTGTGAATGTGCCCCACAGCGGATTGTCACTTTGAGAATCTTGCCAAAATAAAGTGACATAGAAAAACAAAAAACACAAACTATATTCATGTAACAGAAACTTGCCTTTTGTGACAAAGGATAGACAATGTTAATAAAAAAATACTATCATTTAGTCAGACACTAGCACGGACATCTCAAGTATAAGAAACTGAATTTAAGGAGATAGGAATCAGATTTCAGGGAGGCAGGGATTTCTATAGGCTGTCACTCCAGCAAAGCTTGCAAAGCAAATGGAGGGGAACCCCTCACTGAAAGCCATCACAACAGTTTACACTATACGGATACGCCCAAACCTCAAATAACCACAAAAATATGTACAATTAAATTATTTGCTTATTATTTCATTATTGTTCTTCCCTGTTTGGGTTGATTATATAAATAATTTGGTATGATTTCCAGGAGATTTCTTATTCTGCCTTCATGGTTCTCTAACACTGCCACATCAGTCTTATGGTGGTGGAAATACAAGATGTTTTACAGCCATTTTCCCTGCCTAGATGAATTATATATCTCCTAACATCAGGAAACATTTCAAATAATGTCTACAATACCTGAGTCTGGTTCTTACACATATATACCTTTTCCTTTAAAAGTTGGGTTATACAGATGACACAATTCGGCTGCAAATTTTCTAGCAATTTATTTGCTTGGCTTAAGGTGAGATCAAGCTTTCTTTGTGCCTTTAGAGAAAAGCCAAGCAAAATGACACCTTTTATTGGCTAACTAAAAAGATTACAATATGCAAGCTTTCGAGGCAACTCAGGCCCCTTCTTCAGGCAAGATGTAAACCTCTTTGTGCCTTTAGAAATGGCATAGTAAAATATTAATTTTAAAGTGAAAACGTTTTCATTTAGCATGAAATCTATGCCACCTTTCATTTTAAAACACACTTGTTTATAAATACAATCTGTGTTACCCTTAAAATCTAAATTGTAAGAAAAGGACTTGAAAGAAGAACACATTTTTAATATTTGTTAACCAGTTTCTATCTCCAAACATAATCATCTTAAAACAAAACGTCTTCTGAGTGTATCAAAATGAAAGTGAAAAGTAGAATTTCCAGATTGGTATGCCCCTCAACCAAACATCCGTGAAACATGAACGACACTCTTTGCTATACTGCTAGAGCCTAGTCACTTTTTCTCTCTTGTTTTCAATACGACATGCACATTAGATAATGGTATAGCCGAGACAAGAACAATCAGCATCCTCGTCTTGTCCGTACTCTGCATCTCCTTACTTTTTCCTCCTAGGTTAAAGTTTCAAACTAGTTCAGTTCTTTCTGTCTATTTTACTGTCAGTAGGAATGGTAAAATCGGTATAAGGTGATACCGATATTTTGATATTTTTATTCACTTGTTCTTTTGCATAATTATGTGACTCAAATGTGACTCTGTTCCTTTTTCTTTGGGGTTGGTGCCCAAGGAGGCAGGGCCACCCTGACATTTCAGTGGACTCGGAGATTTCCTGTTTCTGTTTTGTAAGTATTACTAATTTTTTTACATTTACTACTTTCTGTTACCTTCTTGTCCTGTTTTAAGGATTCCGATTTTGTGGACTGTATATTGGGACTTGTTTACTTTAAACTGCCTTCTAGGCAAAACCTTTTTGTCTTGCTCTCTTTGCTCTGGGGGGATTTTATATTTGAAGCACTCCTGGAAGGTGGCATCTTATTTGGACAAAAGCACAGGGCAGAATGGAGCTCTACTTCAGACCTGACACCCCGTCAAGAGAAGGCATTACAGTCCTGTTATTTTTGCTTCTTTGCACCACCGAGCGCTATTTTTGTTGCATCCAATCTACTGATTAAATGGATTGACTGCGTTGGCACCCCAACATTTTTTTTTGGATCCTGTGTTTTACCATGCACGATCATGACGCAAAAATAAATAAATAAACAAGGAAGAAAACTCCACAAAGCTTCAGATTAGAGCTCATGTGTCTGAACACATTGCACTCCATTACATTTAATACATGTTACGTATTTCAGTGAACAAGTGCATGTGAACAACAGTGGCTATTTATGATAAACTATAAAAATGACAGCATTTATAAATGAATGCACAAGAGGTGGTATTTGCTTACAGAAAGATTAGGGTTATTATCCATCAGACTGTAAAGTGGAAAGAATTTTTCTGTTGGGTGGGTAGATTGCTAATGACTACATATGCCAACCAAACTGCCCACTAGACAAACAAATGTTAAGTTTAAAAGACATACATTTATGTCATAATCAAGGTGCCTTAAGAATAAAACCAAATCGAAGATTATATTTCTTATAAACACAGTTTCAATCTTAAAAAATCTAATTTAGTCACCAGGTCACATTGTTATTGTACGTACACTTTCTTTCAAGAACTCTGCTTTTCTTTGCTTTTGATTCAGACATTAGCCTGAACGGGCAGTCTTCCCTTTGCCTTTTCAAAAAGCAGGAATTCTCCACCCACTTTAACATTAAATGGAGAATACTGTACAACAATACACTGTACCAGACGTGTGTCTGGGAGACAATGCCAGGGCTCATCTAATAATATTTAATAACACTCCAAGCCAGAGGGTGGCACTGTTGTCTAATGACTTTTCTCTTTTCTCCTCTGCAGAATTTAGTGATTGGCAGTTCCTGCTTCTCTGACGTCACTTCTGGTGTTTGCCCTCCTGAACCTGCCCCTTCTGGCTTGCAGATGTCATATCCGCTCTAATGCCATGTTGGGGCAGTCTGAAGAAGGCTCATGTTTGAACAAGATGACTTTGATCAATACATTTTCTGTTTTCTATTTTGGCCATTACAATATATGGGGATCATCACGATGCCCCAACTCATTTGACTTTTCCTGCGTCTTCTTACACAGACCAAAGATGAAGAAATTAAAAATGCAATGCAATGGACTCAGATGACCCTAGATCTCTCTTTTCATGCCATTGTCATGCAATATTCATTAAGAAAGGAGCAGACAGCAAATAGAGTTGTCTCCTGAAACTAATTCAAATGTTTTATCGCAGGTGCACAGCATGTGTATTTGCATTTAGCCTACAGTAGTAGTTGCCAGCAGAAGTTGATTAGACAATTAATTCCCGCAAACATCAAGCTTTTCTCTTATTATAGGTAAGCATTTAAAACAGAAAGGCCTCAGTTACCCAAGTTCTTTTAACAGTTATAGCAAACTACATGTGATATAAATTAACTTGCATGTCTTCAGGGCATACCTCAAAAGATGTGAATGCAATTAGGCAGTGGAAGGAAAGCAAAGTCCAGCACAATAGCACATGTCATAGAACTGCAATAATAATTAGAAAATTGGCTTGCTACAAGTGTTGTGAACACCTGACAAATAAAAAGCCCCTTAAGTATCAGCAGGTGCAGTTTCACAAACTTTACATATTCAGTCGTATGAAAACGTTTGGGAACCCCTCTTAATTCTTTGGATTTTTGCTTCTCAGTGGCTGAGCTTTCAAAGTAGCAACTTCCTTTTAATATACGACATGCCTTATGGAAACAGTAGCATTTCAGCAGTGACATTACATTTATTGGATTAACAGAAAATATTCAATATGTATCATAACAAAATTAGACAAGTGCATAAATGTGGGCACCCCAACAGAGATATGACATCAATACTTAGTTGAGACTCCTTTTGTCCTCTATACACTGTCCTCCTATAGCCTTTGATGAGTGTCTGGATTCTGGATGGAGGTATTGTTGACCATTCTTCCATACAAAATCTCTCCAGTTCAGTTAAATGTAATGGCTGCTGAGCATGAACAGCCTGCTTCAAATCATCCCATAGATTTTCGATGATATTCAAGTCAGTGGACTGTGACAGCCATTCCAGAACATTGTACTTCTCCCTCTGCATGAATGCCTTTGTAGATTTTGAACTGTGTTTTGGATCAGTATGTTAGAATGTCCAACCCCTGTGTAACTTCAACTTTGTGACTGATGCCTGAACATTATTCTGAAGAATTTGTTGATATTGGGTTGAATTCATCCGACCCTCAACTTTAACAAGGGCCCCAAGTCCCTGAACTGGCCACACAGCCCCACAGCATGATGGAACCTCCACCAAATTTGACAGTAGGTAGCAGGTGTTTTTCTTGGAATGCGGTGTTCTTCTTCCACAATGCAAAGCGCTTTTTGTTCTGACCAAATAACACAATTTTTGTCTCTTTGTTCCAAAATGAATCTGGCTTGTCTAAATGAGCATTGGCATACAACAAGCGACTGTTTGTGGCGTGAGTGCAGAAAGGGCTTCTTTCTCATCACCCTGCCATACAGATGTTCCTTGTGCAAATTGTGCTGAATTGTAGAACGATGTACAGATACACCATCTGCAGCAAGATGTTCTTGCAGGTCTGTGGAGGTGATCTGTGGTTGTCTGTAACCATTCTCACAATCCTGTTCATATGCCACTCCTGGATTTTTCTTGGCCTGCCAGACCTGCTGGGTTTAACAGCAACTGTGCCTGTGGCCTTCCATCTCCTGATTCCATTCCTTACAGTTGAAACTGACAGTTTAAACCTCTGAGATAGTTTTTTGTAGCCTTCCCCTAAACCAGGAGACTGAACAATCTTTGTTTTCAGATCTTGCTGTGAGGATCCCATGCTGTCACTCTTCAGAGGAGAGTCAAAGGGAAGGAAGCACAATTTGTAATTGACCACCTTAAATACCTTTATATCTCATGATTGGACACACCTGTCTATGAAGTTCAAGGCTTAACGAGCTCATTACACCAAGTAATCAGCATTGAGCAGTGACAGGCATTCAAATCAGCACAATGACAAGGGGACCCACATTTGTGCACAGCCAGTTTTTCACATTTGATTTAATTTCATACAACTAAATACTGCGTCACTAAAAATCTTTGTGTCGGAGAACACCGCAGTACTCAGATGTTCCTAGGAAATGAAAGACGTACCACTGTTATCTTTTTTGATGAAGGGAGAGTCAATTATTATGCAGGCTGAGAGGGGTTCCCAAACTTTTTCATATGACTGTATTGAAAATCTAAGCTGAAAGATATTTCGTATTTTAAATGCACTGGAAAATATAATCTTAGGATGTTTACAATAAATTACATTCAGCTGCTGAAATGAAAAAAAAAGAAAAAACAAGAAAAGGTACGCTACGTCTTTTAAAATAGCTGAAAAAATAAAACATGGTGAACTCTGAATGTTGAACCTCAAATCAATTCCTTCAATAAAGTTGTTGCAAATTTGTTTCTAATAAGGGAAGCATATACTGGAAAGTACACTACAGTACATTTTTAAGCAGCGTAAAATGAATTTTGCATTTAAAAAAAAAAGAAAATTTACAGAAATGTTACAGTAATCAGGAAGAGGTAATAAATAAGTTGGGGAAAGGTACAGTGTATTCTGGAGGAAAATAAGGATGTTGAATGCTTCTGATTGTATTTATTTGTTTGCATGAATAGGTACAAATTGTATATGTAATAGAAATGTCTCCCAAACTCTTGTTAAAATAACCTTTTAGAGTTTGTACATGGAAACAACATCTTTACATACACTTTGAGTGATAATTTAACAATGCCGATTTTATGGTGCACCACTTCATTATGACTCAGACAAATAAACAGTCGACTGCCCCCTAACTGATAACAGCAGAAACCAAAGACAGAGTTTAAGTCACAGTACAAAATGATCTGAATTACCTAAATAAGAACATTAGTTTTATTTAAGAAGCTTGTTATTATTCTCTGTCACACCTGGGTTTCTGAGCAGCATGGTGGCACAGCAGTAGCGTTGCTGCCTCACAGTAAGGAGACTGGAGTTTGCGTCCTGAGTCCTCTGTGATTGGAGTTTGCATGTTCTCTCCGTGTCTGCATGTACGGTGTCCATTTTAGAACATCTTCCTCCCTCTGACAAAACTCCATCCTTCCTACAGAAAATGGACGTCTGAGGGATGAAAGCGGACGGCGGTGGAAGGAGGGAGAAGGGGTAACAGAGTTTTCTTCTCAGGGAGGAGGAATATTTTGTCAATTATATTTTGAAGGATGGAGTTTTGTCGGAGGGAGGAGGATGTCCTAAAATGGACACCGTATCCATGGGTTTCCTCCCACAGTCTAAAGAAATGAATTGGTGACAGTATGTGTGCGTACGTGTTAGTGTGGTGTGGGTGTGTGTGAATGTGTTCAACCTGCGATGGACAACCACCCTGTCCAGTTGTTGTTCCTGCCTTGCGCCATATGTATGTTGGTTTAAACTCCAGCAGCAACCCTGCCCAGGATTAACGGGTTAGAATGTGATATGACATATCTGGGTTTCCATATTAGAGGGATGCATTTGTAGAATTAAACAGTAAACAAACAATTAGTTTTTAAAGATGCTCATTAAAGGTGCTGCCCTCTCTGTAAATGCTGCCAATTATTATTACAAGTTATGTAAACAGAATATCTGACTCAAAAGCTTGAATTCTTACTAGATATTTTAAAATCAAGTGGATGGTCGTCAAATATGAAAGGTGATTTGTTAATTGATATTACAACTTTTAAACATTTTCTGCAATTTCTCTATTTGTTAGCATTTCTAGCTCATGCAGTACCAGAATATTCTTAAATTCTTAAATATGAAGGCATGACACTGACAGTTATGCTTTTGAGTTTCAAAGTGCTCAACAGTCGAATCAATATTTTTAGCATTTTTGATTGAAAAGAAACATATGATTAATCAAAAGAAGGGTAAATCACTATTGTTGAAATTCAGATAAAAGTCAGATATCTAAATCAAGCACAGGGAATGAAATTTTCATTTGTCAGTAACTGATGTACAATGTCTTTGTTGGTTTAAGAGGAGTGCATTTGGCATATCTGAATGTTTTTATCATATACACACCCTGCCAAAAAATCCTATGTAGTACTTTAATATGAATCATACCACTTAAAATAAATAAACACATAAATACAAGGAAAAGCAGGTTTAAATTGCTAATCCTACACACATTTACAAATTTAAAACAGTTAGCAGAAAGTGGAGCTGAAATACTGTAAGGTAATTACAGCCTAAGAAAACCTTAGAACAGTCTAGATGAGAGAAGGCCACTCAGCTCACCAAAGCTCGCCAGTCCTATCCACTTAACTCTTCTAAAATGAGTCTAATTTTAAACGTTCCTAAAGTCCTACTGTCTACCACTCCATTTTGTAGCTTATTCCAAGAGTCTATGTTTCTTTGTGTGAAGAAAATCTTCCAAATGTTTGTGTGAAATTTACTCTTCACAAGTTTCCAACTGTGTCCCCATGTTCTTGATGAACTTGTTTTAAAGTAACAGTCTCGATTCACTGTTCTAATTCCCTTTATAATTTTAAACACTTCAATCATGTCCCCTTTTAAACTCTTTTTACTTAAACTAAAACTGCTCAGCTCTTTTAATCTTTCCTCATAACTCATCCCCTGTAGCCCTGGAATCAGCCTAGCTGCTCTTCTCTGGACCTTTTCCAATGCTGCTAAAGCTTTTTTGAATTTTAATATTTTCTCCTTGTCCTTTGCTGCTCTGGCCACAAAATACATAGACATTAGCTCATCCAACTAGTCATGCATTAACTCTTTGAGGGCTGAATACTTTTTCGGCGGCCAACAGAAACATGCAGCAGAGCAACTGTCACCCGTCAGACAGGTCTTCGTGTAGGTGGTGAGTGCCAGAGCACAAAGCAAAATATTTTGTAGACAGTGTTTTGCTTATTAATGGTGAATCGGACTCTGACTTATTACATTTTGATGCAAGTGATCTGTAGGTCCCCAGTTAATCTTACTGCTTAATGCATTCATGTAGCAGCCAAGAGCTGCATGAAGATACTATTATATGTTGTTATAAGTCGACACCCGCCTCAAGTTAAGAAGGTGTCTAATCCAGTAGCACCAATTCTCTATATAAATCAAATCATGTGTCTGTTTGTTTGTTTCCCGATCACACCGACTGTCACAAAACTGTGCATGTGCGTTGCCTTCAGTCCCTCTTAAAATACAGGCTATAAGTCTGGGAGAGAGGCTGTAATGGGAGAGGGCAGTCCAGCAACCAGAGCTGATGCAAGTTCTACAACTCCTGTCAGGCAGCATGAGTGTGTGACACCACTATGAGTGCACACAAAGTTTTGCAGCGGCCAAAACGGAATCATTTCTAAAGCCGAAGGTACAGCATTTTCTTCTCAACTAATCTGAATAACAAGTTTATTGTCTTGAAGGATTACAACTTTTGTCTAAGAGTACAGCCTTTTGTCTCGTTTATTTATACCCAGGAAACACCAGAAGCTTCAGCTAGTATACTGTAAGTCAATGATAATAGTATATTCGCGATATATTGGATGCCATTTTGGAGATAAAAACAATTGGTAAAAATATGCAAATCTGATGGACCAAGTGCCTTGTGTGTGTTCATCATTGAATCAAATATGGCTCCGCAGTAACAACATTCTCTGTTTATTCAGTCATTGTTTCTGACGGTACTTTGAAAGCAGCTGTAAAAAATTCTGGGTTGGTAATGTTGCTCTGTATTTATTAAGAAATACAACCTTCGAAACAAGACAGGAACAAGTCTTGCTTGGAATGCCATTTCATTACTGTGAACAAACCCGTTCACACACACACACAGTGAGGATTAGACCTTCCTTTGATTAGAATGCACAAAATTAAAGACGTCAAAGGTTCACACTGTTTAGTAAAGGCATAAGCACTTCCTGCTTCCCAAGATTCAGCAAGCCAAAGAGCTGCCTTGTCCTGACAGAGCCCTAGAATTTCACCTGCTCAGATTGTCAGATGTTTAATAAAGCAGACAGAAGGAGAGTTTTTTAGATTTTGCTGTGTCTCATGGAGTGTCATTGGAACATATTTTTGTATTTGCTATGTTATTTTCATTTGACTGGGTTCAGGTTTGTTATTACAGTATATTTTATTATATCATACGCTGCATTTTCTACTTAAAAGAACAGCATGTGCTTACTCTTAAAAATAGTTTTGCCGTCATCCATCTTGTCATCACTATTGGCAAGAAAAGTATCTGATATATCTAAAGGAGTCTTTTATTGTTGAATGAACTTTCAGCTGTACTATGTACTTCGTACTTAATAAGCATAATAATTTGCAAATGCACAAAACCAACCATTAAAATATCCGGTTTAAACATGTTTAAGGTCTGCTATCAAGTCACAACCTTATTGAAAGATTCCCATTCTACACTGTGGATTAGTTATTTTGGCCAATGAAGTGTTTTATATTTTGTATTGGAAAGACAGTTTTACAAAAAGGGTCATGTGAAGTAAAAATTTCAGTAACTGAGTTAAATTTTAGATTGCTATATACGCATATAATCTAATAAATAAAGCATCTCCTGACACATTACATATAATAGAAACAAATGGAAGTGAAGGCTAGTAATTACAGAGTAAAATTATCCAAATACAGGTGGGGACACAAGTTATGTGAGGATTGAGGTCTGACAGTGCAAATAAAGAAAAAATTAGATATTACTTCTTCAGTGCCTAAGCCTTATTGAACAGGCTGCACTAGCTTAAATCTGCTGTAATTACTCATAAAAATAGTGATTATGTAAAAATACATATTTTACTCTTCCATGTATTATAGTAACACACTTACCTTTTTCATTCTTTTACACTTTGTCACCATGCCAACCTTTTAACATACTTTAATGTCACTATCATATATATATGAATACATAAAGACTTGACTCTCTTTATTATCCATTTAAATATCTTTAACAAATCAAAAGAATGACAATAAATATAATGTGTCCATATGATGAAAGATGAACTATTGTGGATAATCATGAGTTCTATATGAAATCATAATATTGTAAAGTGAAAGGGCTTTTTCATGTTACAAGTTGTCATCATCTACTAACTGGTGAAAGGTGGCATGTCCTATAATTAATTAATTATAATTAATAAATAATATTTAATAAGTAATGACATTAAAGTCCATCACAGACTTTCTCACTCACTGAGATTTCCTGATTGACGTTGACCCCAGCCAACAAAAATCAAGAGATGTGACTTCTTTAATGACAGACACTGCCACTTGCCAGAATATTTGACATCAACATGTACTTTTCTTTCTTTCAGATATTCATTTGGCCTGGGACCTGCACTTCAACACTCATTCAATAAGAGTTACTACGGATACTTAAAAACCTATTGCTGTTCTAGAGCTGGCTAAAAACTGACAGGCCAAAAGGACAATGAAAAGATGACTAAGTAAAAATCTTGCAAAAAGTCAAAATCCAAAAGACCATGCGACTCTAACCCATTTTGTAAAAAAAACTAAAAATCAGAATTAAAAAAAAAGTCAAAAACCAAAATGCCAAAGAGACAAACACACATGAAAGATATTGAGAGTGTACCCACAAACTTGGACAACTGATAAAATACAATGACTGTTTAAGAGTGTTCTGTCGCTGATGTAATGTGTCATGATTTTCAAGGGACATGGCCTAGCAATACTGACCTACATCTCAGCAATGGCATTACAAAACAGTGGCACTGTTATTCTTACAAATTGCTTTGCCATCATCCATCTTGTCATCAATTCTGGTATATACCAAGAATATAACCAAAATGGAGGAAAAAATAATGTTAGAATAAATTGACGAGTCTTGAAACTAAACATAATTAACAGAAAATGATGTGAGTGAAGATATTTGGAAATAAAGCAGGGGGAACATATATACACATATACTGTAATTATATTGAAAAGTTGAATCAGATGGCATTACTAATGAATCACCAACAGTATGAGCTGGCAATACATCCACACCGCCAGATGGAGTCCTCCCTGCAGAGCATCATGGACAATGGAGGTCGGCTTCACATCCCTGCTGGATACCGTGGGGGCCGCCAGGGGACGCTGTAGGGAGGCACAGGGATTTCTATTTTCCATATAGCCCGGAAGTACTCCCAAGTCATGGGGATGGAAAAACTGAAGTACTTCTGGGCTTAAGAAAAGTAAGAGTTTTTCATCTGACCCGGAAGTGCTATGGACTTCACATGGACTGAAGGACAGGAGCACATTCCGGGTCATGGACTGTTTAAAGGACTGTGGGGAACCCAGCAAGCTGAGCCAGAGTTGGGAGGATATGTGATGGAGCTGCTGGGTGGAGAGGAGGATTTATTGTTTATTATTGTATTGATTATTGAGTATCATTGTGTATTGTGGAGGTGGAGGTGCTTTGTGCACATTATAAAAGAAATTTAAATTATTTCTGGGACTTTTACCTGGTGTCTGGACGTGTTGACTGTGGGTTTCATGGGGCAACAGCGACCCCTACTGTCACTATATATATATATATATATATATATATATATATATATATATATATAGTGCAACAAAATGATCCACATACAAGGTCAACAGAAAGAAGACGTACAAATTCACAATATTTTACAACACATGACACGACTGTAAACTTGACATGGCCTGGATGGTAATGTGCCCACATTAAGAACAGAGAATGTTGGGAAAAATAGGCTAATACACTAGAAATTGTACAAACAATATACGGAACCAACAAAATTAACATTTTCATGTTGTTTTCTTAGATTACTCTGTAATTTGATAAAATATATACATTTTATGAATCATTTTGTATAAAGCACATACGCAGCTTAATAAATGCTGCAGCTCTTTTTTTTTACATAAATTGTTACATTTAGAGTTCACTGAGTATTTCATATACAGGATTTTTTGTTGTAGTCTTAATGTATTTGCTTTTGAGTTTAATTTGCAGAACTTATCTGCGCTTATCATTAATCAATAATATTAATTGAGATTTGGGCTCTAATGATGACTGCTAGAGACATTTACACTTTGCAGTAATAAACCTAGAAATTTATTTTTGCAGTCTTTCTGTACCAAAGACTAAACTACACAAGAATGGAATAGACTACAATTACTCATGAAAAGGTGTAATATCAAGGTAAAGCACACAGTGACCGGTTATTGGGAACAGAAAGTAAAAAATTGTTGAACTAGTATAGACATTTGTCTTCAGACCATAGACATTGCTGCTAAATCAACTGTCACATTTTTAATCTTCAGTAAAAATATTAATGTGTTGTGGGATATGGCCGGCCATTCATTCCAGCCAATACCCCCAGGCCGCCAAATGGAGCCCTCCCTGCGGCGTGGAGGTGCCCCGAATTACAACAGGGCATCATGGACATTGAAGTTTTCCTGTACAGCCCTGCTGGATAACGTTAGGGCTGCCAGGGGATGCTGCAGGGAGGCCCAGAGACTTCTATTTTCCCTGTAACCCGGAAGTACGTCTTAGTCACAGCGACAGAGGAAATGACGTGCTTCTGGGATGAGAAAGAAGAGTTTTGATCTGACCCAGAAGTGCTAGGAAGTCACATGGACTGAGGGTTCAGAAGCACTTCCGGGTCGAAAACTATAAAAGGATTGTGGGAGATCCCAGCAGGGAGCCGAGTTGGGAGGAAGGGTGACTGAGCTGCTGGGAGGTGTGGAGGATTGTGATTGCGATTTGTTATTGTGTATTGTGATTATCGATTTATTATTGAAGTATTGTGGAGTGGAGG
This sequence comes from Erpetoichthys calabaricus, assembly GCF_900747795.2. NCBI lineage: Eukaryota > Metazoa > Chordata > Cladistia > Polypteriformes > Polypteridae > Erpetoichthys > Erpetoichthys calabaricus. The sequence continues at coordinate 29,408,367 of NC_041409.2, read as the reverse complement.
GTGCTTTGTGCACATTGTTATTATAATAAAATTAACATTTGGACTTTTATTTGGTGTCTGGCGTCTGGTCTGGGGGTTTAAGGGGACGACAGCGACCCCTATCTGTCACAGCGTATTATGAGTGAAATGAGCATAGATGTTTTATAGTGATCAAAGGCACATACTTGTCCATTCATTCATCCATCCATTATCTAATTTAGTTCAGGATTGTGGGGCCAGGTTATCCCAGCTACAGTAGTTTTATTACTTTTTCTTTTATGGTGAGGTGTGCTTTTGCCCCATTTGGTACCCTCTTTATGAAACATAATGTATTGTTAGTATTTTAAATTACTCTTTAATCAAGCTTTTATACAGTAAATTTTAAGAACTTATACTACCATAACTATTTAGCAAGATATGTCCCCACTACCTCCTAGTATTCATAATATTTATTTCAGAAAAAAAGCAATGATCAGTTACAAAACAGCAATAGAGGAGTGTGATTTGGAGATAAAATTGGTAAATTCCCTGCCCAATCTTCTAGAGAATTAGTAGTCTAAGCTATTTCTTAAACACAATACTGACTAATAAATATTTTTTATCCAGCATAAACATATATATAAATATATAACTTTTTTATCTAGCATAAATATATAACTTCACATGAAGTCATGACAGTGTGAAAATAGGGTTCCATTTATATCCCAGTTCTTATTTTGTGTGGTTTAAAATTGAGTCTGAGAAGTCTAAAACAGTTTGATGAATCTGCTAATTAGAACTCAATTCAATTTAAGAGACTTTCATTCAGACCACCTATTTTTATTGTACAAGTCCTATTGAAAGCGACAGTGCAATTAAGCAGAGAAAAAAGATCTTGCAGTGTACTTGAATGGTATGTCGTATGAATATAGCACTGTGGCAGCGACATGCTCTATCGCTACCTTATTAGCACAGACTGTACCAAACGTTTTTCCTCCATTTTCATTATATACTTTACATTATATACATTACATACTGGTTACTGATGGGAAGAGTAACATATATATATATATATATATATATATATATATATATATATATATATATATATATATATATCTTTTTCTGTCAATACTACGTGTATAATAGTAAACCTAAAGTCTAAAGGTTAATTATTTTTAATGTAATGTTTTCCTCTGCGGTGGGCAGGCGCCCTGCCTGGGGTTTGTTTCCTGCCTTGTGCCCTGTGTTGGCTGGGATTGACTCCAGCAGACCCCCATGACCCTGTAGTTAGGATATAGTGGGTTGGATGATGGATGGATGGATGTTTTCCTGTGTTGATATGTTCACATATGTTTCTGAACCAATTTATGGCAAGAAAATGTTTCAAAAAACCACAGTAAACTTAATTGATTCATTTTTTAAATGTAATTGTTAGGCAGGCACCATCATGCCGTGTCTACAGAAGTAAAAACGTCTACAGCACAGCCCTTCAGACCAAACATTATGCACAGCAAAAGCCCTACCGTAGACATTCAGTCGGCAGTAGCCATTCATTCCTGAAAAGCCCATCTGGAAATGTGACCACAGTTTGAAGCCTGGAGACCTGCCTGGATACCTGAGCAGACAAGACAGAAACTTTGAGAAGCACCAAAAACTTAGACGTCAAAAAGACAAAGAACAAAAAGAGGGGAAGTAAAATCAGGTGCAGATATCAAAAGTATGAGAGGAGCTTATTAACAAGCAAAAACAAGCATCAAGTCATAAAACTAAAAACACTAAAAACAAAAAAATCCAAAGCCTAGGAGAACTTAACTGGAGATTTTCTGTGGAGCGGGATGTACAGTTTCGAGCAAAGACCTACAGTACTTAGGCTACCTCTTATATTTCCAGTTATCTTCCCATTGCCTAACTGAAGCTTTATAAATGGCGTACCATATAACAACAGAAACTGACTGAGGGCTGAGACCGCAGCCCAAACCCACAAATACCCTCCAGCCCTCCATACAGGTTAATGCTTCATTCTAATAAAAATGAGATAAATCTTATTATAAACAAACAGATTAAATATACTGTACTTCATGTAATAATTTTTAAAAAATGAAACGTATAGCTATGGCAGATAAATCCATACCATGTTACTACAAGCACAGAAAATCATCATCCAATAATTAAAGAAATAATTAACAGCTAAAATTCAGATGCTATTATGTCTGTTATAAATTTCTGTAGAACAGGAGTGATAATAATAACCAGCACTGGCAAAGCTGTAATCATAACTAAGCAGTCCCTTCATGGTTAGGTAGATGGCTGAAAGTACATTTATTATTGGAAAGCAGTTTGTCAAGAACAAAATCAATTCAAATCAGTCAAATCTTGTCATTATAGGCTATAAAACTTTGACACCACATAGAGGTGGGAAAAGATGAAGAGGAAGAAGAAGAATATCTTAGTACAGTGAAAGGCTTGTTTTTACTACCACAGTGTGTGTTCAAATCTGCCATAACAGTAACAGTCCGTGACAGAGTGAGACAGAAGACACAAATGGCTAAACAAATAAATGTCAATAAAAAGCAAATATCAATTGTAGGTGCCATGGAGGAAGGGCAGGCATCTTGGCTGGGATGGAGGGTGAATTCTAGCTGGGCTAGGAGGCCATAACGGATAGACTGTGCTAATAGGCATACCAGGAGCGGTTGTAGTGGCATACCTCAGGGCTGAATTCAATTAGGACATCCGCAAGGTGGAATGGGAGTTGGAGTCTGGAAACACCGCCCTTTGGGGGTCTTTGGGTACCACCAGAGTGCACTGCCATGGGAGGACTGCCCGGGCACAGACAGACAGACAGACACCTCCATGTCTCCAAAAGCACACGTTTATTTACAATTAAAGTTCTCACACACAGTGCCCCTGCACTAATCACCCTTTTCTTCAGTCCTTCACCGCCTCCACTCCTCTCCGCCGAGCTCTGTCCGCTTCCTCCCGACTGCAGCTCCCGAATGGAGTGAGGCGCCCCCTTTTATTCCTCCCCGGATGTGCTTCAGGTGCCTCAAGACCGACTTCCGCCAACTCTCCCCAGTGTGGCGGAAGTGCTGCCCATGCACCCGGAAGCACTCCGGGCATAAACCATCCCTGGTTTGTCAGCACTTCCTGGCGTCCCGGAAGTGCTGTCCCCCAGGGATCAAGGACCGGCCGGGTACCCAGGGAAAAGAAGTGCCGCTCTCCCTCCCGGTTCCTCCTTCCTCCAGGCATCCCGGCGGGGCAGTGCTCCTGGCTGTCTATCACAATATGAATAAATGCAATTCATAATTTTAAACATTTCTGTCATGTCATCTCTCCAATTCACCTGTAATTTCAATGTCCACGTCCCCTTTTCTTCAATTATATTGAGCATATTTTAAAATATAAGGTTTAAGATTTATTTGCATTAAATTGATTTTTCTATGTAATTTTATCCAGGTATGTCTGTAGGGATTCTGTGTAGTCTTCCATATCTGTTAATCACCCATTTTAGATCCATTGTTGAGTTTAATACATTTCAGTTACAATTTTACCTAATACCTAAAATATTAAAATGATGCTGAATAAATACATGGATCATACACAGTATACAATTTTGACCTTTTTTCTAAATACATTTTAATGATGTCTTGTTCATTTTAACATTGCCAGAAATGGACAAACGTTTATTTTTTACAACATGAAACCAGAAAAACAAAATATGGCCAGAGTCTTATGGGTTTTTTTGTTTTTTTTTTGCCAACTGACATGTTTTATTTTCAAAGGGAAGGTTGATGCTATGGTTCAATTTCCAAGAAGCCTCTTTTTGAGACTTGCAGCATTCACAAATGATGGAAAAGGGCTGTTTTCAGTCTACCCTAAGGCTATGATTTCTTTTCCTAGGAACCTCCTGTGGCCTGCACAGATGAGAGAAGAAAGTTTTAAACTTTAATTCATTTTTTAGATATAATACACATTTTGTGCATCTTTTGTAAACAGCTTAATCAAAAATAAGTGGACATTTCAAAGTTTTTAAAACTTAATGGATCTTACTGTATGCAGCTGGTCAATCAGCTTTGGTTAATTTTTAATTTGTTTTTTTGTATTCCTCATCTCTTGCCTGTTTGTTTGTACATAGAACTGGCAAATCGCTCACAAAACATTATAGAATCAGTGGCATTGTAACAAAATCTGCAAGTTCTTATGTTTCTACGGTCAGTAGAGTAAATCGCCTAAGCATTCATTTGTTTTAATACTTACTTATCTTCTAAAATAATTTATGCTTAATTTTTGTAGCAGTGTTATAGCTAATTTATTAATATGTTTTTACAGATTTTAATTACACAATGAAACTGTTTGTAATATGACTGCTTGTCTTCTATTCAAGGATAGGTTTTATTGTTGAGCATTTTTATTTTCTCTTTTTGCATTAAATGATACAAAATATTCACCTCAGCTGTTTTGCAATACAAAGAAGATGCCCAGTGACTAGAACTGACTATAAAACCAGCAGCTGCCAGAAGGATGTGTTCTGTTTGGCATAGACTGCACTGCAGGACGGAGCTGCTTACACCCTGTTCAGAATGCAACAATTCATTTACCCTGATGGCTTTCTTTTTTTGATATTCACTTGATCGCTGTACTGGCATGCATAGCGGCCCTTTTTGTTATTGTTTGGACTGAATTAATTGGGTACGATGGGGTTGGCACCACAATTTATCTGTGGAACTTGCAGTACTTCACTCAATCATTATATATATATATATATATATATATATATATATATATACACTAGGGAGCTTTGCCCCTTGCTCGCTTCGCTCACCATCCCCCCGGCCTGCGCTACACACCAGCCACTTCACGTCTCTGCCACTCGCATATTTGGATTTCTCTTTCACCAAACAACAAATCTTTTAATTCTCGCAGATACGCCTCTTCATTGGGAAGAAACACTACTTTTTCCTGATGGCAACACGAGTTAGTCAATCTACAAGTCTCTGACTTAAGGTTAAATTTCTGAACAACATCTACATACTTCTGCCATATCATCTATGTCCATATATTCAATCTCTTTTCGCTGTTTGTTATTTCACTGAGTAATAATTTTTATTTGTTTGCACTAATGCGATCTTTATTTTCATTTATTTGAGACTTTTGAATTTTAGTACTTTCATTATCTCTAATCTGCTCTGCATGTATATCACGCCAATGTTTCTGAACCTCTTTATGACATTCTACTTTGTCATCTACTAATTGTTTTTTTATTTCCAGCCCTGGGCGTGGTTACATTTCTTGGCACAAAGTGTTGTCTCGCTGGACATGAAATTATCTCTCTGAAAAAGTCTTGTCTCATCTCAGGCTAAAAAGTCTCGTCTTGTCCCAGGATTTTTTAAATATATAATATTGTGGCGGCGGCTGGAATCCTTACCCAGACAGGATGCCCAGAGTGTGGAAAGAGTATTTTTAGGACAGTTTCTTCCCCGGGCCAACAAAGGGCAGCCCCCCTAATATCCAGTAGTGCCAAGGGTCATGAGCATGTGAGCTCAATCCTGTTGGTACCCGTGGCCACAGCCAGGGGGTGCATGGACCTTTCCAGGGCCTTATTTGGCCACACTTCTGCCACACCCGGACATGTGGCCAGAAGAAGCTCGTTGGGCACCTGGAGTCCTTTCGGGTGCACTATAAAAAGGGGCCAGTCCCTACCGTTAGGCGGCCAGAGTCAGGAGGAGTAGAGGCGGATGGACTGGCGGCAAGAAGGGACTGTGTATTGGTGTGTTGCGATGTTGGTGATTCATGTACACTTTATTGTAAATAAAGCGGGTGTTGTGTTTGAACCTGGAAGACAGTACGCCATTAAGTAGATTGTTAACTGTTAGCTAATTTAGTAATTATTTAAGTAAAATAAGAAAGCTGTTATTTTCTTCTGTTTTCAGAAAAATTTTTAAAAATGTTGCTTTATATCAAGAATGTGTCAGAGTATATGACTTTAACTGTATTTTAATTAAACATTTCAAGCAGTTCAGGATTGTGTCACTTGTTTTATATGATAATTTAACTGTAAAGTCAGCAAATGCATGCATGTGTATATACTATATTATCATTTGTATTATGATGTGGTAATTATTGGAACTAATTACATTGAAATAGAAGCAGCAGCACTATTTTGCCACCCTCTTGACATTTTGATGCACTGACATATCACTAGTTTGAAAATACTACTGTGTATTTAATAATGATTATCATGATTGTCATCATAAGCTCTATCATATTCAATGATCATACTTAATTTTTGGAGTCTCCTAATGTGTTTATGTCCAGTTCTTCCCTCTTATTAAAGTAGGTGAGGAGATAATAGGTTTTCCTAATATTATTTTAGTTAACCTTGTGATTTTGGTGCTCACACCTGATATAAGTTCAGTTGAATGTTCAGAATAAGTGTCACGCTGTGGATTAGAAGAAAAATACGTTTATTTCTTTGGCTCGCTGGATCACTTATTTTGAGTGGCAGAGGTTAAGCACCAAGGCGACTGACCAACCTCTGGTCAAAACACTAAACAGGGATTGTTAACAGTAATCCTCAAAACTAAAAACCTTAAATTCAGAGGTGAAACGAATTTTCCCTGTCAAGGGCGAGTTAAGTTCTGACCTAGCAAATCTCATTAAGTAAAGGAGCCACTAGCTTAAGTAGTCACAAGAACAACAAGAGAAGCCTCCACATTTCTGGGTCTGCTCACTGACAAAGGACAAATTGCTGTCTCTTTTTCACTTTCTCTCCAAGATGGACAGACATGCATCTGCCAACTTTATAGGGTGACCAGTGCCTTTATTTATCAAGCATCTCAAAATTACTCCTATGAATTGCACTAAGAGTGTGACTAGGATAAGAATTTGTTCAGCCCCAGAGTAGGACATGAGAAGTAGTAATGAAGCGTCCTACACCTGCTCCCAGCGAGGAGTAGCAGTTCACATTTAGGATTAACGACATCATGATTTTATGGCACCCCAAGCTACCAAAATGACACTCATGAAGAAGTATTGTAGTTTCATACGCTTTGTAGTTTTCTGATACTAATGCTTCACCTCAATGATAATAAGTAGCAGAAGATAAGTAGTAGAAGAAGAAGAAGAAGAAAGAAAACATAATAAGGTAGGATATTGTGCTAAACTGCATGTAATTGTTGCCACTTCACAAAAACATCAGGAATAACACTAGAAGAAGCACTGAGATGGAAAGACCCGAGACACATACACTGAATCAGAGTAGAGCCCACGGCAGGCATGTTTCTTTAATAATGAATGATCCACAGCCGTACTTTCAGAAGAATTTCAATCACCCATCCAGTCCCACCAACCTTTAGGATAATATGCTGGCTACTGCAATACAGTTTGCATCCATGACCACCTGTGTGTTGATACTGTGATATCACTTGCTATTTATGTACTGTATGCTCAGCCACCATTGGGGTTAGGGTTAGGGTTAGGGTTGTGTGTAGATCTCTGCTTTAACACCATTTTCTGGAAGCTCCTAGCAAGTTAGGATAGTCGCACAAGCTCTCCTAAAGGCTTTTGAAGTTAGGAGTAATTTCTTAAATTAGGAAAACTGAAAAAAATGTTTTACTCCAAATCCAAAGAGTAGGACCAAATTTGCATCACTCTGAGATGTTTGAGCCAGCTAGGACTGTTTTCCTACTCTGATTTGTTTGATAGACATGGGCACAGTCTAACAGACTGCGATGGACTGGCGCCCTGTCTAGGGTTTGTTCCTGCCATGCACCTGTGCTAGCTGGGATAGGCAACAGCAAACTCTCGCAACCCTAGTCAGGACAAAACAGGTTGGAAAATGACTACCAGTTTAACACAAAAAAAAATTAACCTCTAAGAAGGTTTAACAAAAGGATGCTTTATGGCCCCTCAACCCTGATCAGTTTCCAAAATAAAGGGCACCAAACCTTAAACCGTGTAATATTTTTTTATAAATAAATAACCCTTTATTTATGTTTTTGCTGTTCTTTTTTCCCCAGCAAACATGTTGCTAAATACAAGATATATAATATATATACAGTATATGTATATTTTTTCCTTCTGTATTATTTTATAAATTGTCTTTGGATAGACACCATTTCCTCTTGGCTACTCAAAGGTCTAGCAAGGAGCACTGCGTCTGCTTTGTATTTATTGCCAGCGGTGGGTGGTGATGATTCATGTGGCACAGCAACACACCATCTCAGCTCCAGTGTAATCAACAAGTGATGCTGTGATCACCAATGTACGAACAAAACAAATGTGTAGGTTCTCCTTTTCAATATTCTTCCACAGTTAAATCTAGGAGGTAAGACGTAAAGAGAAATTGCATGACTTTTATATTTTAATCCAGCCACCAGTGATAAGAAGTTCTAGTCTTGAGAATGGACCAGAACATTGCAAGTCATGTCAGTCAATGTAGTACTCCTCCAGGAGCTGGCTCAAAGTGGGACCAGACTATTGTGCCTAGTTAAAGCCAAGATTTCAGGCACATTCTACGCCATGGCACTTGAAGACTTTTTTTAATATACTAGATGTGAAAGTGCAGCACGGGGTCCTAGAAATTATTGAAATCGTCAAAAAAAAATTGAAATGTAGTGATGTCAGGTAATTGAAAGGAACTACTCTGGGTATCTCTCTCCTGGGAGGTTTCATTTTGCTGACGTACTCGCATCGTTTGTGTGTTAACGGCTAAGCGAGTGTCTCTTTCTTCGGAGGTTTTGTTTTCCAACATACTTGCCTCACTTGTGTATTAGTGGCAGGAGGAGAAATAAAAGGGATGCCATTTTGCACGCCTCGCTTATGCATTAGCAGCTAATTGAGTGTCTGTTTCTTTGGGGTTTTCATTTTGCTGACGTGCTCGCCTCTCTTGTCTATCAGCGGCTAAGCGAGTTTCTGTTTCCTCGCAGGTGGAGCACTTTCCAGACTGGAGAGATAGATGCACACACTTCCACGTGTAGACGTTTATATATAAGAAATAGTTTCTCATAAGGCGTTCCATCATTCTCTGGTTGTAATGGCTTATTCCCAAATGTAGTTTCAGAAATAACCGGCACAGTGGAATAAATGGGTTTCATGTGGTATTGGTTAACTTGTAATGGAAGGAGATTCAAGACTGATAACTGAGAAGAGGTGCCATTGTTTTTAATTGCAGTACAAACAAGCTACTTTCAGTTGTAGACAGTAGAAGGTCATGGGTCAGGGGAAGTGTATTGGGCAGGTTATAACATTTTGTTTTTCCTCCTTGGATGCCTCTGATGTCCATGCCTTTTTGTGCTCTGTTTTGACCCTTGTGTATTTGTCTTCACCAACTGTTCCACATCGATACATAGTGACATGACAATATATTTTCCAACCATGGACTAAAAGCGCAAACATTTTACTTTATACATGATAGTACTGTATGTGCCTGTCAAGACCTGTTTTGCATGGTTCTCTTTTGCTTTTATCGTTTCCATTTTCAAAGTAGACGCAGTGGTTAACTGGTCAGCATGCTGTAATCTGCCTCACTGCAACTGAAACCTGAGTCTGAATTGGGACCAGCTCACCATCTGGTAGAAGACTAACAGTGGCCTGGTTTCCTTCTCCAACCCAAAGACATCCAAAGTTAGATTGCCTGGTGAGTTTAAGATGTCCCAGTTCAAGTGTGTGTAATTATTATTATAAGGCGATAGACTTGCATTGAATCCATCGTTGTTTGCTGCCTTGTGCCACTTACAGTTGGGATAGCCCCTAATCCACAGCAAGCTTCTAAGTAAATGAATTAGGAAAATGAATGAATAAAGGGATGAATGTTTCATGACTAGCCATGAGCACACCTGATACGATCAAATCAATTTATTAGGAGATTAGGATTGCAATAGAGTAGAAAATAACTTGGTGTGTATAACATCTTAAGTAAATACTGGTCTATGGACAAGCAGCAATACACAACAGATGAATGTGTTTGAATTATGGCATTCTGTTACCAAAGTAATGCAAGGTAGCATGTTTGGGATTAATAAAGTATCTATCTATCTATCTATCTATCTATCTATCTATCTATCTATCTATCTATCTATCTATCTATCTATCTATCTAATGGGCTAAAGTTAGATTTTACTACCGCTAAAAGACATGCTGCTTTAAGATAAACAAGCACTTTAAAACCTTGCATTAGGAACAAACCTGAAGACCATCAAAGATTTCCTAAAACATGTACCTCCCCATTTAACAGGACTGGTTGTTAAATTGCTTTGCTGACTGATGCATCATATCAAGGAAGACTTGTTAGTCTAGTGGATCTTTTTCATTTTTTCTACTTTTCTCTCTCAAGTCAATCTGTGAATATGAAACCTGGGTCAATGAAGACATCGCTAGAGTATTTGGGGTGTCCAGTCCGACAAAGTGGTCCGATTATTTTGGCAAAAAGTAAGAGAAATGTATTAATGAGACGTTCTGCTGGTGACAATGCCACTTTTTGTATCCATGCTAAATGTTTCCTTGTAACTCTGAACATTTCTAGTGCACCATGCATAAAGTATCCTTACAAAGACAGTTGAGTATTTTTATGAAATATGTAGTTTCGAATAATGACTGATATCTCTTTATGTAGCCTTGTAAATTTACTCTAGTGTTTCTTTGAAATGTTTTGTCCCTGCTGCTCTTTTGACTCTTTCTAATATCCTGAGTTATTCATTGTTGCTTTGTTGTCAATGTACTTTCAATAAAAAGCTGTGCAGATGATAGCCAAGAGGAGGATCTCCCTTCCCCCACAACAAATACAAATGAATGTTTTTTTGTTTTCCTGGATTTGCATCGGAACACGCAATTCACACTAGTCAGTGTCTCAGCTGTCACCTGTTTTCTGTGATGCCAGGCATATGAAATCAAGAGACAAATAATCCTAGAATGTAAGCAGCACTTATAAATATATTATTATGCAGCATGCATGTGTTAATATACGTGGCAGCTTGAAAGTTAACCATTTGCTTTCCTTCAGTAACTTGTCAGTACCTAAATACAAATAACTGTTGAAAACATGCAACAATACATCTGGCACATTATTCCAGCTTTTCATTTTATGTAGCTGTCATGAGCCAAAAATACTCTCAAACTATTTATTTTGTATTCAATCCATTAGTATTTTGCTTGGCAACTTTAGTTATGCCACATTAAAAAAAGCCTTTGTACTCTAATTACGAATAGCTAGGTTAATGCATTGATAATGTTCCCCTGTTCCAGATAAAATAGTGTATAAAAATATAAAGCACTGGTAACTAGTGCAAAACATCTGTAGGTTTTCACTTTTAAAAATACTTTTCAAATACTGGTGAGTGCTTGGTACCTAACAAAGTATCCAGACAAAGGCACCTTTGTTTGCGATTACGTGTGATGAGTAGGAGGAATGCTTCACTGCTTTGTGAGATAAGAGAGTTAAATCAAATAACAGTGAAGTTTGTCCAGATCATTGTCAGATGTATGGGTCCTGTGAGGCATTCATAGAGAAGAATTCTAAGGGCGCAGCATGGAAGGATTTAAGAGCAGCACAGTCACTTGCCCACTTTCCTTCTTCATCTTCAGACAGAACGACTGCAATTTGGGAGAAGAGCTCTGATTCTGTAAAAAAGAAAAAACTATGACATAACCATAAATGCCAGTTTATGACAAATATATACTTTTCTCTGCTTTAAAACCAGAACTTAAATTTTTGGTTTTCTACTCAGCCATGCAATGGCTATTAAATAGGACTCTTCATTGTGTGAACCCCAACCCTTTATAGATAGATAGATACTTTATTAATCCCAAGGGGAAATTCACATACTCCAGCAGCAGCATACTGATACAACAAAACAATATTAAAGAGTAATAAAAATGTAGGTAAAAACAGACAACAACTTTGAATAATGTTAACGTTTAAGGGTGGAATTGAAGAGTCGCATAGTTTGGGGGAGGAACGATCTCCTCAGTCTGTCAGTGGAGCAGGACGGTGACAGCAGTCTGTTGCTGAAGCTGCTCCTCTGTCTGGAGATGACACTGTTTAGTGGATGCAGTGGATTCTCCATAATTGATAGGAGCCTTTTGAGCGCCCGTCGCTCTGCCACGGATGTCAAACTGTCCAGCTCCGTGTGTTAGTAGCAGGCACTGATACAGCACATCGCCACACCACCCACATGACAAACCAACTCAGGATCCAGATTAGAACCCGAGTGCAGCCATGTAACGGGTGACCCCTGCTGTCTCCGCTATTTCTTTACAGACGAATATAAGGAGATGTTAGAGCTTTTCAATGTCTTTAAAGATATGTTTAATAGTGAAAACAATCTAATATCCTTCAGACATGCATTTGAAAACATTTGATATGCTTGTGGCTTCTGGTTGAGATTTCTACTACTTTTATAAAAGTTCAAGTCCTAATAACATTTGGTCTCTATTGTAATGAAGCTATTGCAAATGTGAAATTGACAACTAACCACAATTTCTTACCACTACCATTGAAGCGTAGAGCATTTCTAAAACATTTGAGCTATTGTGGCAGGTGCCTGATGACCTCACAATTCAAGTCTTGTCCTGGATAGATTTTCGGTAATCTTAGCTGACATAAGTGTGTGAGATTTACACTCCAATCTTGACTAAACCAGCACCATCATAAACTGGTATTATCTTTTGAGCACTATTTTGTTCTTATTTGTGATCATTTGTCAAGACAGAAAACAAAACAGACATTAAAACAATCATTGTAGCTTTCTTTCTCAAAATTTCTAGAATTTCCCTGGTTAAACTCAAAATGTTCCAATTATTTCCAAAAAAGGCTTCCTCTCAGGAAACTTTGAGAGACATGATGTCTGATAACTGCCATGCAGAATTGATCACATCTGAATGAAATAATAATGATATGATTAAGTAGAGCTGAGAATGTTATAATGTCAAAGACCATGTAGCAAATAACAAAAAGCATAGACCAGAAGACCTTAACACAATGCCCACTGTCATATCTCAGCCTGGGTTTCAGGTTCATGTTTAATGTCTCTTTTTTCCATTGTTGACTCTTTAATGTATGTACATATTGTTCATTCTTTATTGTTGGCTTTGTCTAGGTTTATATGTAGCCTGAGTTATGTACCATCTGTTTTAGGGGTGGTTCCCCAAGAAACTGAACCATCTGCTGATCACTGCCAGGAACTGCCATCCGCCGTATAAATCGGAGGGCCTTCCATAGTTCCTTTGAATGCGCTAGGGAGTGGGGACTTGATTGTGTTTTTTTGTACCTTTTGTGAACTTCCTGGTATTTTTTGAACCGTTTGCTCTGTTTTTGACTTTGTGTGGGATACTGCATTGGGATTTGTTCACTTTGGATAGTCTCTGCTTTTTTAAACAATTCCAATGGCTTTTGTTCACAGAAGAATTTTGTCTTTCTAAAGATTCTTTGAGTTTCTTTTTGTTTCCAGTCGGGGTTGTGATGGTAATGCCCCCCTAGTGGGCAATTTTGAAAGTATGTATGGGACTTATGTGCTTTTGGGACTCCTAGTGCATAACACCAGAAGAAAAACAAAAAATTTCAAGGCAGCCTGTAGCAGGCACGTGTCATAATAGTCTAACAGTATCTATTTAAAGTTATATTTATTACCAAATAATCTTGATACATGCCATTTACTATAAAATAGATATGACACAATACTTCACAGCCTTTCCAAAATGCAGAGACAGTAGCAGGAGAGATGTTACAGCATTTACTTGACTTTGCTAATGTGCTCTTCTTTTTATTAGATGTAAGCCTTCCGATGATCCAAGGTTAAAACTACAAATCCCATAATCCCAAGAGTGCTTTGTACTCCTTTCTGGCTCAAGAGCAGTCAATAATGAAATAATGCTGCAATAAAAGCAGGATGAATTATACAGATATCTCTTTTGCAAACACAGCTTTTTGGCCACTGTTGTGCAACCTTGCTAGAAATAATTACCCTTCAGTGATTGTTTTCCCTCCCAAGGAGTCTTCATACGACTACAAAGCAGCTTTTTAATTTGTAGCTAGTGCTGTGATATCAGTTCAAGCTTGGAAGATGTTTTCGCTGTTTTAAATATAATTTTTAGCCCCCAAATCTCTCATGTCTAAAGTTATTTTATTTTACAGCTTATCTCTACAGCCTCTTTTAGTGTTGTGTGTTGCAGTTTTCAACTAAAATACTACATGTAGATTGCCGGTAAAAAAACTAAGACATCCGTTAATATTATTTGTAATTGTTATTTTTTCATTAGAAGATCTCTCTTGACAGGGGTACACTTCATCCTGGGCCATAAAGCTGTTTTTTTCATGAATTCATGATTTATTTTGTACACCTTTCATCAGACAGAAAATAGATTTATTTTTTATATAACTAGAAAACCCAAACAGCTGTAGGCCACAAAGAAAATGGCATAATTGGCAAGTATGCATTAATATCACAGAAAACACTAATGGAGCCAAGAATTAAAACTACTGCCATTGCATTAAGAGCTTTTACATGAAATACTGAGAAAATGTGAATTTCACACAATGGATAATGCACTCTTTTTTGTAAAAATGTAATGATTCATTTGAGTGAAAAACATGTTAACCAATCTAACTGTTTAAGTGGATTAATTATAGAAACAGATAATATGACAGTTGTTATTATTATGTCTACCAATAGAAGCAAATGGCATTTTATTGTGCTCTTGAAAGCACTGCAAAAATCCAGAGATGTAATAATTACATCGAAGCCAACAGTAAGTCATTTTCCAGACAGCATTGTTGGGTTATTATCATTATAATAATATTTTTTAATTAAAAAATTACAAAGAAACAGTTTGTATTCAGCAACAGTTTTCTTTAGTCATGTTTTTATGTAAAGTGTTGTGACATTTTATATGATAACATTAGTATGAATATAATGCTACAATACAGAACACAAAAGAAATTCTGCAACACCCTACCACAGAGATACCAAAATTGACAGTGAAAAGGGGCTTCTCGATTTGATGTTTACACGTAGCAATTTGTGTTCATTACAGTTATTCTTCAAGACGTATCACACATGTATCTACAGCTGAATCGAATTATCATTCTCTCTAACAAAAACGCCTAATGTCGCCTTGATAAAGAAGCGATTTTTACTGGCTTTCAGTGAATTGGCAGATGCATCAATACAACACCCTGACAGTCTTGATGCTTTCAGTTTTCAAATTTCTTGCATGTCGCTCTCATCACTCTGGCTCATTCTCTATTAAAAAGCCATTTTCTGAATCTCCTTTACACACCAAAAGTAAATCAGAAAAGGCCAAACTCCGCTCTTGATAGGACACCCTCCATCTAGCCAACACACAACTTTACTCATTTATACCGAGACAATATTGGGTTGACAATTACATTGACTTCATGCCTTTCTACTGTCAGAGAATACGAAGAGTCCCTGCAGAAAAGCCCAGCTTGGCTTGTCGTTTGTGAGAAATTACTATTTGACAGCTCATTATCATGATACTGGTCCTTCTATTGTAACTGTCTTCCAGCAGAAAACAAATCAAACCTTATATTAGATGGCAACTTTCACAGAGCTCACCATGACAGTGCACGTTACAAAGCACAGGAGAATGCACAAAGCAACAGGAGGAACAGTGTCTTAGACATTTAGAGAGAAAATACAAAAGAAACTCTGACAAAGAACCTGTCGTGTTTTTGTTTTTTTTTCCCCCAATATACGTAGATAGTACTACAAAGATTAGAAGTGTGCCAATGATTAGAAGGACTGTCACCTGGCAAGTGAACCCCTATGTAAAAATGAAACACATAAACTTAAAATAAATCTGTAATATTAGAATTTGTTATCATCCACCATGCTGGTTTTGTGAAGAAGATGCTGAATATATTTTGTAAAGCTAAACTAAAATGCATAACATTCTGTTGTTTTGCTTTTGCTTATTAAAGCGACTTAACTCTTCACCAGTGAAGCACAATGAAGCTGATTAATCGCATTTCTTCTTCTATTTTGAGGCAATATTGTAATATACTTTATTTTTTTACGATATTTTAGTTGGCTGACAAACTCCCATTAATTCCTGGGAGTGCAGTTTTGACACAATGGCTTCCAAGCTCACTTTACAAGGATGCATGGAAACATACGAGGGACGTTCAAATGTTTCCGCATTTTTTAAACTCTGCTTATTTCAAAAACAAATTACATCACTTTTCTGCATAGTCATCTTCCTTTGCAATGCAATTTTCCCAGTCACATGACACACTCAGAGATGACCAATTACTACTTCTCCAGCCTTCACCGTTTCCAACGAAAATATAAAAGTGTGGAAACTTTTTCAATGTCTCTTGTAGTTTATATCATCAGGTCTTCACCCCTTAAATGAAAATCTCACTTCTGTTATTCTGTCATTATTTTCACTTCTTTTTTAATTGATGTATTATTTTTATTACTTTTATCATCTGTGACTATGTGACAATAGGTCTTCAGAGTATATGATCTACTAGTGAGAACACATCTGGAGTAATGTTTTCAGTTATGATACCCACGCATCAAGAAGACCAGACAGATCCCGGGACTTAAGGACATGTCCTACCACTCAGAGAATTAAACCTGTTAAGTTTTGAACAGGGGAGACTTTGTGCGGACCTCATCCATGTCTTCAAAATCCTCACAGGCATAGATAAAGAAGATCCAGCAGAATTCTTTGAATTTAATGGTGAATCACATACTCGAGGACACTAATAAAGATTAAGGGGATAACACAGAAGTCATACAATTTGAAAGGGCTGCCCAGAAATTAAAAACCGCCGGGCAATCCCAGAAAGTATGACTAAATGTACCTGGTATTTGCCCATAACAAAATGGACCAAAAGGATCAGTAGACAATGCCGTGATTAGTGTATTTGAGGGGAGATATATAATTGGTGCACAAACGTAAACTGTATTTGGTCATTTGAATTTCTTGAAGGTAGGTGAATATTTTTGATCACACACACAGAAGATAAAAGATAAAGAATGAATATCACATGGTCAGATTGTATTTGAAGCAGGGGTTAATAGGAGGCCTTTCAATAATAAATCATATAAGACAGCATTGAATCTTGAAACAGTGTTTAGGGAAGAGAAAACAAATTGAAGAAGATGAGAGGGAAGTGATGAATATATAGGAACATTAGTAGATTGAAGATTGACCTCAGATGTAAATACAAAAAAAGGAGAAAAGAAATTTCTCGATTCTACACTAAATTTATTGAGCATATGAAATTATTGGGCCCAGCTTTAAAGAATGAGTTTTAAGTTTAAAACTATAATATGTGAAGGTTGAGAGTAATTTAGGAGATGCCAAATTTGACTTGTTAGTAGATGAAAACCAATTTCATATCAGATGGAGAATAAAAAGTTCAGTGAGAGAGCTTCATATCGAGCAACGAGACCCAACTCCTGTTTGCTGCATGTCAGAATTGAGGGCTTCAAGAAATGAAAGATCTAGCATTTTTCCAGTAATTGAAAGGAGTAGGCAGAGACAACATAGCACTAATGAAGTTTAAACGGGGACAGTGTTCACTTCTATAATTACCAATCTAGATTCTAAAGGAAAGAGGGTGGAGAGACCTGCAGGTGAAAACAGAGTTCTTAACCTTCTGTAAGATTTCACAATAACTGGATGAAACAGTATCTTTAGTAATGGAGATACCTTGAGGCCCAAGTGTTTTATAAAGGTAGACAGGAGAACTGACCCGAAAAAGTGCAATGACTACATGAAAACTTTACAGGCAAAAGAAAGGGCTTTAACTAGTTTATACTATATCAAGATATCTTTCCAAAGGAGTTACACAGACCCAGAACATGTAGAAGATCTAAGGGTGCATTTCCTAACAAAAGAGATTTTGTGACGGGTGCATTGTGCAGATACTGGAATGACCGAGGGATGAGAAAGAACAGTCATTGCCATAGATTCAAGAGCAAGATTGAACATTTGAGGTAGGAGGGGACATCATTTTCAGCCCCCTTGTATATGGGAAATGAGTGAGAAATATTTAAGTAAGAACCATAGCCAAAGGAGAGGACTATGAAGTTTTCAGAATATTCAAAAAGCTTTCTCTAAATCCCATGGAACCCATGACTTTCCAAAAAAGCCCCTCAAAACTGCAAATAATTTTCAAAAGAACTTTTATAAGAATGAAAATTGCTGAAGGGGTCTATTTTTAATGAATGCAATTTTAGAACATACAAAACTTTGAGTTACCCAAGCCTGTGTCAGTAATGCTCTTCAAAGTGAGAAGAGTCTTTATTTGTGCTCTTATTCTTTGACATAGTTTTTGAGTTACAGCCAAATTAGTATGTGCACCCTATATGTGTAACGTGTGATCTGTTCCATAGCACTGATACCATCCGCATTGCTTCAAACTAAAAGAAGTGGGAGTTCAGGGTGATGTGTAGATGGGGGCAGAATTGCCCCAGAAACAGGAAGCAGAGGGTGATGGTGCGAGGAACCTTATCAGAATTGGCTGAGGTTAAGAGTCATGTTGTACAGGGGTCAGTGCTAGGGCTGCTGCTGTTTTTATTACATATAAATAATTCAGACAGTAATATACTGTAAGTAACAAGCTGGTTAAGTTTACAGATGATACCAAGATACATGAATTGGCAGATAATTTGGAATCTGTTAATTACAGAAGGATTTGGAGAGCTTACAGGCTTAGGCAGATTTGAGCAGGTGGAAGCTCCACACAACTGTTGTTACGCTTCTGCCTTTGTCCAGAAACGGTTTCATAAGCTTTATGACTTTAGTCTCAGAAAGTCTTTCTCCCGTGGTGTCGACTGGGATCTTTTCCTGAATAAGATCAAACACAGTTGCGTAGGTGCGACAGGAGTTTCCACCTGCAGCACTTCAGTACACAACTCCAGGCAACTCACATGCAGGTAAACAGACTTTCTGCCCTTTCCACGTTAGTGGGGGGATTGGGATACCAGGCTGTTTGCTGCTTGTCTTGATCGACACATTTACAAGACAAAAGACGATGATGGAGAGGTGCGAATGGATTTAAGGTGGGCTGTGATTACAAGTTTTTTCATAGGCTTTAGTAATATAGTATTAAGAAGGCTAACAGAATGTTAGGTTATTTCACTCGGTGTGTGGAGTGCAAGTCCAAGGAGGTTATGCTCAAGGTTTATAACACACTGGTGAGGCCTCATCTGGAGTACTGTGTGCAGTTTTGGTCTCCAGGCTACAAAAAAGACATAGCAGCACAAGAAAAGGTCCAGAGAAGAGTGATGAGGTTGGTTCCAGGGCTACAGGGGTTGAATTATGAGGAAAGATTAAAAGAGCTGAGCCTTTACAATTTAAGCAAAAGAAGATTAAGAGGTGACATGATTGAAGTGTTTAAAATTATGAAGGGAATTAGTCCAGTGGATCGAGACTTGTTATTTTAAAATGAGTTCACCAAGAACACGGGGACACAGTTGGAAACTTGTTAAGGGTAAATTTTGCACAAATACCCTAAGTTCTTGTCTATAAGCCGCGGCTTATCTAAGGAAAAAAGTTGTGAAAATGAAAAAATAGAACATCAGTTTATACATAAGTCCGGCTTATACATCCATCGCGGGGGTTGCGTTCCAGAGCCACCCGCGAAATAAGAAAATCCGCGAAGTAGAAACCATATGTTTATATGGTTATTTTTATATTGTCATGCTTGGGTCACAGATTTGCGCAGAAACACAGGAGGTTGTAGAGAGACAGGAACGTTATTCAAACACTGCAAACAAACATTTGTCTCTTTTTCAAAAGTTTAAACTGTGCTCCATGACAAGACAGAGATGACAGTTCCGTCTCACAATTAAAAGAATGCAAACATATCTTCCTCTTCAAAGGAGTGAAGCAAACAAATCAATATGTCTGTTTGGCTTTTAAGTATGCGAAGCACCGCGGCACAAAGCTGTTGAAGGCGGCAGCTCACACCCCCTCCGTCAGGAGCAGGAAGAGAGAGAGAGACAGAGTTTGTTTTTCAGTCAAAAATCAATACATGCCCTTCGAGCTTTTAAGTATGCGAAGCACTGTGCAGCATGTCTTTTCAGGAATCAGCTTTACAAAAGATAGCAACGTGAAGATAATCTTTCAGCATTTTTAGACGAGCGTCCGTATCGTCTAGGTGTGCAAACAGCCCCCCTGCTCAATCCCCATACGTCAGGATCACAGATAGTCAGCGCAAGAGAGACAGAGAAAAGTAAGTTGGTAGCTTCTCAGCCATCTGCCAATAGCGTCCCTTGTATGAAATCAACTGGGCAAACCAAATGAGGAAGCATGTACCAGAAATTAAAAGACCCATTGTCCTCAGAAATCCGCGAACCAGCAAAAAATCCGCGATATATATTTAAATATGCTTACATATAAAATCACAATTTAAATGACCGCTACGCGCGCGTGTTGACTCGGCGACGCCCAGAGCAGAAAGAACGCGCTCCGGCCGCTCCAACCGCGCCATGCAGGGAGTGAGAGAGACGCCAATATCTCACACTCTCTCCCCCCTTAAAGAAATTAAATAGGTGCGAGTGAGACCACTGACCTCCCTCCCTTCTATTAGTTATAGGTTATAGTACGTTCGGCTTATCCATGAGTCCGGCTTATCTATGATACGATTTTATTTAAAAAATTCGTATGATTTTTGGTCTCCGTCTTATACATGAGTCCGGCTTATAGACAAGAACCTAGGGTATTAGGATTTTTTTTTTTACACAGAGAACCACAGACACTTGGAATAAGCTACCAAGTACTACGGTAGACAGTAAGACTTTCAAAACTTGACCTAATGTTTTTTTAGAAGAATTAAGTGGATAGGACTGGCGAGTTTTATTGGGCTGAATGGCCTATACTTGTCTAGATTGTTCTAATGTTCTAATGTTTCAAATTTTGTTTTGCAGTCCACTGTATATACTGTAGGTAGTAAGGGAGGGGACATAACAGAAGCCTAGGCTATGTCTGTGCTGACAATGACAACTGAGGGCACAGCAATTTCCTCTATAAGAAAATCTGAGCTCAAAACCAAATTGAAGAGAAGCAGAAGAATGCTTTCCTGTGTCTACCAGAAGCTGGCTGAGTTTTTCTCACAGTAAGAAACTTAATATTCTATACTGCAATTTATTATTGCAAGTATAACATTTTGAAGTAACCTTTAACAATTGAGTAAACTGGTATGCTGTAACAAGAGCATGCAGGTCATATACTGTATATGGTGTATTGTAATCTGTACTGGAGTTTTGGTAATCTATTTTCAGGATGCAAAAAATGAATTTTGTAGTTCTGCCTGCCTCTCTTCAGTGAATATGTTTTAAATATTCAGGCGAGGAGCAGGTAATCCCAGTTTTGGAGAAGCTTCAACACTTTAATTTGATTTTTCCAACTCTCTTTGTGCAAAAGGTCACAAACCAAGACACTATACTGCCTTCTTACTACAAGAAATTTCAATACTTCAATTAATAGTTAGTAGTAGCTATTGTTAGACTTCATATTACTTTCATACTGATAAAAATGGGAATACTTGATAATGAACGTAATGTGGTTAGTGATGTTGCCTCATAGCCCCATGGTCACATTCTCCATATTGTTTGTGGAGTTTAAATATTCTCTTTCTGTGTTCATAGCACCTGCTGTCAAGCTCATTTCCATCTGTAACTTGCCACACTCTGAGTGAATATGCATGCTCAGAGGCCTATTAGAGACAGGCTGCCCATTAATTGGTGATTGCATCTGTTGCTGCTAGGATAGCAAACTAATCAAGAGAAATTAAGCGATTAGAGGGAATTATATGTATATGAGCATTGTATTTATGTGTATATAAAACCACACCCATGAACAGACTTTAACGGAAATTCAAATTAAATAGAAAAAGCAAACTACTGCCAGTTCTATGATGGATTTTAGTTTGTGCCACTTGTAACATTGGATTGTGTTGTATTCTTTTCCTATCTATTTACATCCTACATTTAAATGACAATTCTGCCATACAGAAATCCTAAATATGTCTTATTTTCTTGCTCTGTTAATGACTTGGCTTGTCACAGACCTCCCTGAAAGCTCTCAGAGTGTTGTAGTTTAACAATATTTTTAGTTATTTGGTCCATTCATGTGGGATGAGTGCTTTTTTTTTGCAACTGTTCATAAAGATTCTACCAGTATATGATGATTGTTCTGATATATTAGCAAGAAATGAAGATCACAAAGAGGAAAATGAACAGATATGAATAATTCTTCAGATTTAATTTGACATATTCAGGCAGTTCAACAATATTCCAGCAGTGATATCCCATGATATGCTAATTAAAAGGTCACATTATAATAAATTGATTGAGATGTTAAATATTACAATGGAGACATCAGATTTACGACTGCACCTGTAAATTCTAATTTACATCACAGCAAAAAAAAAAAAAAATTAGATGTAATCTAAGACTAATATTCCTAAAACATATATTTCAATATAAATTGTGTTAATTATGTTTTTATTTTTAAATGATACTAATGAATGTACTCTGGTGGTGTAATATTTCTCTGGCTGTATACAGAAATGGAGTTATGGAAAAGAAACTATATTTAAATTGATTGAATGATAAATGTAATTAAAATACCTTTAAGACTTTTACAGAATCCTTCATTTGTCTTGCACACTTTGTTCTCGATTCTTTGGAAGCTGAACCGTCCACTAAGGGATAAAACAACTCAGGATAGTTCAGCAGTCCAGAAAAAAATAACTATGAATACATTTGAAAAAATCTGAGATAATTGAAATATTGCCTTAAATGGTATTTTGATTGAATTAGCTAAAGTGTCATTAGACGACACTGTGTGTCATGGATACAACACTGCTTTAATTCATTTCTGCTTACTTATAGATATTGATCAATTAATTCAACATTGGTACATATGGTCTGCTTTTATATTTAAACATTTTCAGTGACTTTAACATTTAATGGTAATTTTTAAAGAGTACAAATATCCATTAGATAGCTGTGCACATACTGTATTTAGAGGTATGATTTGCAGCAAACAGTATAAGAGGAGAGTGAAGCAGAGGCCTGAGTTAAAAAGGGATTTCCGAGGCTTGCTTCCCTCACTCCACATTTGCCACTTGCAATGTCAAAGTACCCAGATTCATTTTGCTCCTTCTTTCACTCTTAAGCAATGATTAGCGCAATAATCAGCTCTGTGTAGGCTGATTTTTGCCACCTCTTGTAATAAGAGAGGAGGGTTGTGACAGTGATGTCTCACTGTTTTAAACAGCAGTGTCACAGTTTTCTTTCAACCGGCAGAACAGAATCAGACATTTTCTTTGCAACACAACGGGGTAAGGTAAGACAGAACAAATGCACTTGTGGTTCAGCAGATGTACCGTGAATTGACTCACAATTTAGCCTTTTCTGTATTGAAACTTATTACTAAACTCTGTTTGCTTATTCTGGCACTGTTAGTGAATTTAATAAGCAAGTTTAGCTTAAAAAGCAGCTTTTCAAATTGAACATCATTTTATAGCCATAATTCTTGACAGTACAGATTTCTATAACTGGACCACGAGCAGGCTGAGTGACTGAGCTGGGGTTACAGTATTGAATTGGCTTCCTTCTTCTTCCCAGTCCAGCACCTTTAAAGGCACATAGGTCTTCCTGTATGAAACATTACTGCAGTTGTTTGATTTACTTATTCATGATGCTGACTTGTGCAGAAATTAAATATTATTATTATTTTTGACAGTATTTAAAATATTTTATTCTCCGCTCCAGTGTCACATGGACTGAAATGTACAAATTTATTTGTTGTTGTAATTTACCCAGTGTACATTGTGTTACTGTGAGAGGAGGAGGAATTGCAGAGCTTGAACAGTCATTTTTTATGTTCTCTGTTTTAACATTTCAGTTCAGCCTGTTAATGAAAAAAATCAAGACATAAAGGAATCCATTGTTGTTGCATTACTCCTTCATGGAGATTTGTATGGAATGTTACAAATCACAACGCAGAAGAATTGGAGGTGAACTGGATTCAAGTCCAAGGTGCAGCATTACAGTGGAGACCGGTCACAGATACAGTAGATACCTCAAAGGATGTTCTCTGTTTTTTTCAGCCTAAAGAGACCACTCCCAGGAGGATCAGGGACAGGGGCTTCTCGGACCACCCCTTCCGCTCTTCATTCCTACAGAGTGCTGAGGGTGATGGGGCATCACTTATATAATCAGGCCAACCACGCCACAGCTTTGGGGTGCTGTAGCTAAAAGCTTAACTGTCTGGTGTTATTCTATTAATCCTTAAAATCTTTAGGAGACTGGCATCTTGAAATTCTAATCCACATGCTAGAATGTATGCCATCGATCAGTTGAGATAAGTAAGTAGAGCCTAAGCCATTTAAAGCTGTGCACTGTATGAAAGATGAAAGATTTTGAAAACCACTCAAGACTTAACTGGAAGCCAATGAGAAGACATGACATGGGAGTTATGTGCTCATACTTCTTACTAATGATTTTTACATCAGCATTTGTATTTTACTGAAAGTTATTATTAAAATGAAGTTGGGCAGCCTCTTAATAACACAAGATTTTACAAGAAATAAATGCACAAATTAATTTTTGTGTATCCTCCATAACTATAAAATATCTTAATTCTCCTATTGGAAAAAGAAGATAGATAGATAGATAGATAGATAGATAGATAGATAGATAGATAGATAGATAGATAGATAGATAGATGTGAAAGGCACTATATAATAGATAGATAGATAGATAGATAGATAGATAGATAGATAGATAGATAGATAGATAGATAGATAGATAGATAGATAGATAGATAGATAGATAGATAGATAGATAGTGTTGTAATATTTTTGAAACAGTAGTGTAATGTAAACAAAGCAACACCTCCATTGCATGTATCAGAAGTATTATGTAACTAAGTACTTTTCTGTATACAATATTTGCAGTTTTTTATCATTATTATTGGCAGGCAGTGTGGTGTATTCCTTAAGTCTTTTGACCCAGGACTTCAAACTTTGAGGTTGTGAGTTTAAATTCCTGTGTGACCATGACCAAGTCATTTCACCTACATGTGATCCAATTGGAAACACAAAAGAAATGGAACCAATTCTGTCTCAAATGTTGTAAGTTGCTTTGGATAAAGGTGTCAGTCAAATAACATTTAATAATAATATTATTAGATCTCTGGAGCTGTTTACTGTTAAACATGCTATACAGTACACAATTGTACCTGAGTAAAACATGTCTATGTTACATTTCTGCTTTTCCTAGTGACTTGGCTTTAGTTGATGGTCATTGTAAAACACCATTTTATAAGAAAGTGTATTCTTCTGTATTGAAATCAGTAGGAATCATGTGAAATTTAATTATATGCATTTATATTTTCATTATTATGTTTATGATTTTCTCTTTTCTAATTCATTTACTCAAGCATTTCTTTTCATGTTTTTCATCAGTTGTATGTTAAAGCTTTTTCTTTCTGACACTGACTCATGGTTATCTTTAACTTACAACAAACAGCGGTGACTTTTACAGGCTGCACATTTAGGCAGCACATGTAATAAATTAAATGTTTTACTTTTAGGGTTGTTTTCTGTAGTGCACAAAGTGGAAGAAAGCAACTGCCAGTACTTTGTTTTGCAGGCTTTGTGAACAAAGTTCCCAGATGTGAATGTATATGTGAAGAATTCTGGAGGTGAGGGCTGGGGCATTCCCATTTAAAGTAAGCAGACGAGAATGTAAATATAAATGAGGGCAGAGTGGAGGTCCGTAGTCGCAAATTTATATAACAGTAGAGTAGCTCATAGGGGACCCATTAAGTTTAAGCTTAAGCCATCTGTCCCTCTTGTCTTACATCTGAGGACACCTCTTCTGCCTCTACTTCTCTCACCCAAACCAATTTTGAGTTTTTGAGTTACTTTGTTCTTCTGTTTTGGCAGCAGTTGGGGTGGGTGGTTACCCATGAATATTAAAATATTGAAATGTCTGGCCTACATGTAGAAACCTGGCAAATTTCAGCTTTTGAACTCTCTCTCTCTCTCTCTCTCTCTCTCTCTCTCTCTATATATATATATATATATATATATATATATATATATACATATATATATATATATATATATATATAGTGGGATATAACCGGCCTTTCATCCCGGCCAATACCCCCAGGCTGCCAGATGGAGCCCTCCCTGCAGCATGGAGGTGCCCCGAAGACCAGCAGGGAATCCTGGACAATGGAGTTTTTATCCACAGCCCTGCTGGATACCATGGGGGCCGCTAGAGGACACTGCAGGGAGGCCCAGAGACTCTTACGTGTCCTATAACCCGGAAGTACGTCTTAGTCACAGTGACAGGAGGAATGACGTACTTCCGGGATGAAGAAGAGGACTTTTGATTTGACCTGGAAGTGATAGGAAGTCACATGGACTGAGAGATTGGAAACACTTCCGGGTCATTGACTATATAAAGGACTGTGGGAGATCCCAGAGTTGAGCTGAGCTGGGTGGAAGGGTAGCAATGCGTCTGGGAGAGTGGAGGATTGATTATTGATTGTGTTATTGTTTATTTATGAGTATTGTGGAGAGGAGGGTGCCTTGTGCACTGTTTATTAATAATAAAGTCAACTATTGGACTTTTACCTGGTGCCTGGCGTATAGTATGAGGTTCAATGGAGCAATAGCGCCCCCTATCTGTCACAATATATATATATATATATATATATAAATATATATATACATATATATATATATATATATATATATATATATATATATATATATATATATATATATATATACATATGTATATATATCAGTATATATAAGTAAGTAATTTTAAGTGGCTGTGTTGTTTTTTGAGAGTGAAAAAGATGGCTAGTCATTCTTCAACTCAGCAACAGAGTATGGGGTAGGCAGGTGTTGTTGGATTTCCGTTGTAGATAGTATGTTGTTTTCATTAATTGACTCACATGTCCTCTCTCCCTTTAGTCATCCTCTCAGTGTTGTAATGGCCTAGCATTTCCACAGCTTTTCTTTAATACTCTCCTCAGGCTCTCATCTTACACAGGTACAGTATATTGGTCTGCTGGACCTGAGGCAGTATCTACCCCTGATACATTTGAAATCCTCTCCTGCTTCCTATGTCTTGAAAGAGCACTTCTGTGACTGACATGCTCTTTTCGTGATTTTCTCTGCATTAAAAGGGATCTATAGTCACTTCCTAATTCAGTGCTGTCTCTCATGACATCAGTAAGGCTCCTGGGATGTAGTTTTATTATCATGCTGGAGATTGTGAGGCCCTGAGATTTTGATAGATTCAGCTCAGTCAGCCACCTTTCATCACCAACTATTATTACCATTCCCCTGTGGTATTTAATTCCAGATGATATCCTATCCAAAGGAAATTTGAAGCTTTCTGTCCAGTCACTTAAGTCCATAATTGCACTTGAATTGTTAGTGCTGGTCATACTAGCAGTGCTTGGGGTGGAGGAGATGGAGAATGAAGAATCACCAGTAATGGCATCAAAGAGCATGTTGATAGACTCTATAGGAGTGACGTGTGTGGGTTTCATTTAGAAAAAAAGAATGAGTAGCATACTACAGTCAATGCCCTCAGATCATAAAAATGCTAAACCTAAATTAAATTACACATGCTCATTTGTTCAGTGTCTTTTCTAGAAAGCCTGGTACATTTAGACTTTACAATTATTTCAGCATACAATGAATTTGCTGCCTGCGACACTGGGTGCCCAAATTAATAATCTCCACAGCCTGCTGTTTCTCAACAATAAAGTACACAAAAGCATTGAGATAAATCAAAATTGCCTTAGTCCCACTCATGTGTAGGCCTTCTTCATCTCTTCCTGGAACAACACATGTTCCCTTTTTGTACTTTGTATCTCTGACTATGACGTCATTTGTAGCTACAGCGGCATCCTGTGGGAAATTAAATGCTGCAGTTTTCATGATAGTCATGAAAATAAAATTTGCTTCCTTTTTTCAATCTGAGTGACTGGTGGCAGAAGATTGCAATCATCTAAGTGTGTTTGAAAGAGCTGGTGTCTCTCTGCTGGAGTAGCACACAAATTCTTAAAGCTGTGCAATTTCCTGTGCTTACTTTGAAATATCAAGGTCCAAAGACAAATGAGAGGTCCAAATTTAAGTGTAATCTCAGGATGTTGACAGAGATAATGTTGCTTTGGTTTAAGTACAGTAGATGGACTGGTTGTATTTTTCATTGAGAATAATCAAATAGGCTACCTGATCAGCAATAACTTTTGATAAACTCACATAACCAACTCTTTCCCTAAAGAGCAAAATCAGCTTTAAAATATTACTGTCTGAAGTATTCTTTACCCAGTTCCTCAACCAAGAGTGGCAAAATGCTCAACAGACACCAATTCTGAACTGCACGACCTTTTAACTTCACACTGCCTGGGCTAAACTCATGAAGCTTGTCACTGACATTATTTTAAAAAGGTAAAGAACATGAATTATGCTTCTGTTCAGCTCTGTGTACATGAAATGTATCTCCTGATTTACCAAGTAGTTGAGGCCTAGTGCTAATTCATAAGAAACAATGCCCTCAAAAAGGTCATGCACTAGACATGGTGGAAGACCAAGCTGGCACACATGAAATAGCACAGCTGTTTGAACACAGAGTCAAATTTTATGCCATCCACTGATTTGGTGTTACTTGCTCTAAGGTCTTGCATTTGCTGCTGATAGAACTACTTTGTGTTGAAACAGCTGATGTCACACACACATACACGCGTGCGCGCGCTTGGGACGCAGTCTAAGGGCTTAATTGGGAGTGAAACACAGAGACGGGGGTTGTTAAGTGGTGCTAATACCTTTCTTTCCTCTTCCCTAGACCAACAGAAGGAAAGACCGCCTAAGACTCTGCCTACGTCCGGTCCTTCATCATGCCTACCTACAAGAACTCACTTCCTTCCGTGATTCCACCCCTTCCGGTCTTCTTTCTATATACAGTAATCCCTCCTCTATCGCAGGGGTTGCGTTCCAGACCCCCCTGCGAAAGGTGAAAATCCGCGAAGTAGAAACCATATGTTTATATGGTTATTTTTCTATTGTCATGCTTGGGTCACAGATTTGCACAGAAACACAGGAGGTTGTAGAGAGACAGGAACTTTATTCAAACACTGCAAACAAACATTTGTCTCTTTTTCAAAAGTTTAAACTGTGCTCCATAACAAGACAGAGATGACAGTTCCGTCTCACAATTAAAAGAATGCAAACATATCTTCCTCTTTAAAGGAGTGCGCGTCAGGAGCAGATAATGTCAGAGAGAGAGAAAAGCAAACAAATCAATAGGGCTGTTTGGGCTTTTAAGTATGCGAAGCACCGCCAGACAATGCAGCTGCTAGGAAGGGAGCAATGTGAAGGTAGCCTTTCAGCATTTTTTTAGAGGAGCGTCCATATCGTCTAGGGGTGCGAACAGCCCCCCTGCTCACACCGCCTCCGTCAGGAGCAGAGAATCTCAGAGCAAGAGAGAGAGAAAAGCAAACAATCAAAAATCAATACGTGCTGTTTGATCTTTTATGTATGTGAAGCACCGTGCAGGAAGCATATTGCTTGACAAAGCAGCCATATGTAAGCCCAGCAAGGAAGAGAGCAATGTGAAGGTAATCTTTCAGTGTTTTTAGAGGAGCGGCCATATCCTCTAGGGGTGCGAACAGCCCCCGTGCTCACAATATATTTGAGGAGTTTTATTTAATAGGTAATACACGCTCTGGTTGGGTAGCTTCTCAGCCATCTGCCAATAGCGTCCCTTGTATGAAATCAACTGGGCAAACCAACTGAGGAAGCATGTACCAGAAATTAAAAGACTCATTGTCCACAGAAATCTGTGAACCAGCAAAAAATCTGCGATATATATTTAAATATGCTTACATATAAAATCCGCGATAGAGTGAAGCCGCGAAAGTCGAAGAGCGATATAGCGAGGGATTACTGTAAGCAGAAGTCTTGTTCCTCTTGTTTAGTCTTTATTTGGACTCCTCGGTTTTGAATGACGACTTGTTTTATTGCTGTGCCTTACAGTATACGGGGTAGAATCTGCAAATCTTTATCCTGTTTGTTGTTTTCTTTACACTGACAATAGAGTCGACTGTCTATATCAGTGGTCCCCAACCTTTTTGACAACAAGGACCACATTACTAGAAGCAAATTTTTCCAGGGGCCGGTGTCATGAGGATTTGGGGTGGGTTCGTAGGGCAGTTTTATACACAATTTGCATTACATTTCTATTATTATTAAGTTATTAAGCAGTTTGCATACATTTGCAACCCGATATTTTTCTTCCTTTTTTGCATATAACAAAGACATATGCATTGCATTTGTCATTCTAACGGATTGCACATCACTAACATTAACACTGTTATCGTTTTTTTGTGTCTGCTGTTTCTGTAGGAGGGTGACAATGAGTTAAATTCCAATGGATGTTTTTCAAATGTTGACAAGCAATAAGCAAAAGGTATCACTGAAAACCACAGAACTCAAAAACAGCAAAAAAATAAAAAAACAGTACGAGGAAAGTTCGAAGAAAGAATTTTTTTTACAATGTTTCTGTTTGGGGAACGTTGTGCAAATGTGCACAATTAAGCTGCTACCACAGATCTAACTTCTCTGCGGATGATTCGTTCAAGCATTTCAAGGTCACTTCGTTGTAATGAAAGTATCTGCTGAATGTACTTCATAGTAACAAGATTTCTATGGACTCGTGTCATATGGGGAAACTGTTGGGACCATAAAAATACTTTGTTGTAATAGTCTCTCACCTCGGTCTCTCTCCTCTCTCTGCGCCGCTGCAAAGCCCCATCCACCAAGCGTTCTGAAAAGTCAGAGTGAGTCTCCGTTGCCGGCAGTTCTCTCGCGGCCCGGCTGTCAGACGGCTGCGGCCCGGTAGTGGGCCGCGGACCGGGGGTTGGGGACCCCTGGTCTATATGACATAGATCTACAAAATAATACACCCTTACTGAAGCTCTCTTCAAAACTGCAAATAATGTAAAATATAAAATTTCTTCCACCTATGACGCATAGGGCTCCTCCGGTAATTTTTCCATCTCTCAAAACAATACCAATATCCTCCAGATCCTTCAGGTATTATCAGCAGACAGATAACCTTTTCCTGCCAAAAATATTTAAAAGTCCTTTTCCTGCAGGGAAGAAGAAGAGGTGTGTGATCAATATTTGAGCTTTTGTGTGGCAAAATATCACCAAGCATCTGCTATTCTGGGAGTACCTTGTGTTTTTTCTGGCCTGATCTTAATGGATTCCTGATAAAGAATTAGGGCTAATGATGACAAGTCAATTTTAAATAAGATGTTATCAGTAATTTTGTGTCTGCCCCATATTATCAATCACATCATGTGACTGGTCGTACTGCTTTTTGACTGCCTTTTTCACATTCAAAAAGAGCACCAAGAGTTTTCTTGATTGGACCATATTGTTATTAATTATTAACCCTATTAATACCACAACTCAATGAAAGCGGTTTGAAGCTGTTTTTAAAGAACGTCCTTCTACACTGATCTGAACATAAAATACCATTACCCTTTTTAAAAATATCTTCTTTTTTAATCACCGATTCTGGACACGTAGTGCATTGCAAATTACAGTATTATAGTTTGTAAAATGATTAAACAGTAAGTTTCTGTAGAGTTTTACTGTAATGTGTTCACTTCCATGGCTTTATTTTGATAACCGTATCAGGCCTTGTAGTATAAATAGCAGTTTGCTGGTGTTTTGTTTGGTGAAACAGGATGACACCATACTCTTCTGGAAAAAAGAAATAATTACAAATTTGTGAAAACTTTATTTTTTTTAGAATAGCATGCCAAGGTTTGTTTACAAGAAAGAGTAATAAAAAGAATGCTTAGTTTGGTTTTGTAGCAAAAAGAAAACAAATTCTTTTTTTTTTTGGTTATGCTCTCCAGTATAGTCAGTAGACTACTGGCATATGATGCCTAATGTTACAAAAAAAGACAGAAGTGTTCTGAAAATGACAGGTAAAATGGTATCGATCAGGACAGGATGAGTAAAAGAAAAAAATGGTCAAAAAACAAAGCGAAATCAAAGCAAGGCAGTACTGTCATAGCCATCTTTTATAGGCAGAAGAAGCAGATACAATCCCCCACCTGTCCCCAAGTCATGTGTCCAGCAACAGCCATAGCAGTACAGTGGCACACTCAAAACGACATCACTCAAAGCAAATTCGAACTGGCGTCATTGTAAAATTCAAAATAGCAAAATAACTTCTAACAAAGGAAACAATTTAAAACAAATTAGGAATTGAAGACCTGGGTCTGTATTTATCAAAAAATTCAAATTACTTCTAGAAATAGCAGTAAAATCTCAGTAGAAAGAGAATTCGTCCTACTTTAGAGTAGGACATGAGAAGAAGTAAAGAAGTGTCCCTCTCCCGGTGCCAACAAGGAATGGAAGACTGTGTTTGAGAATTAATGATTATACGGCACCACTCGGCACATATTAACAGATAGCATGATGACATTTTGCAGTTTGCTGATACTAATGCTGAGGCTTTACCACAAAGATAATAATAATAATTATCAAAGCAGAAGAAGAAGGGAAATATAGTAAGGCATTATATTACACTAAGCTTACACTATGCAACATTACACTGTTACATGACATAATTGTTGCCACTTTGCAACATCATGAGTAATACTAACAAACACTGAGATGAAAAGACAGAGACACACACAACAAATGAGAGTAAAGCCTTATAATCGTTATGTTTATTTAACAATGAAAGATCCACAGCCTGTTAAGTCCGCAGAAAATGCCTTATAAAGTAATCATTATAATGAAACTAGCCACAGTTATTACTGCACTGTTACCGAAGTTGTGTTCACTCTGGTGCTGTTCACGATTGTTCCCCAGAATTGCATGGTGTGTCTCTCTGATTCAGTGTCCCCCCCTATCTTCTGCGAAGCTCTGTTTATCCAATGGTCCTGGAGTCTCTGCCTAACTTCTTGAGCCTTCCCAGTGTGGTGTAGCGGGTCAACAGCTCGCGTCAAAAAGGCCACTCTTTAAATAAATAATCGCTGTCTTTGCGGCTTATAGAGAGGGTGTGGTAGTGTGGCCAGAAGCGTTTCCCGGGGAAGTATGTGATTTGGTCAGTCCTCACTTAAGTGCAGAGGTCAGGAGTCATCCACATCCGTAATTGTTGCCAGGAGTTGCTGATTGCCACACCTGATCCACGTCCCTGTGATAAATAGAAGCACGAGGCAGCTAGGAGGGAGGAATGAGAGAAGAAAAGAAAGAAATGGAGGTTGCAGGAGAAGAAGGCGGCAGGAAGCAGGGAGAGTAAAGCCAGTGCAAGAGTGAGTGAACGAACAAGTGCAGGCTCGCGTGCAGCTGAGCAGTTAGCCTTGGTGTCTGGCCAGCACCCGTGGAGCAGTGGATTGTGGGCGCTCCCGCTGAGCATTTTGTGCAGAGTGGGAGTGACCTGAAGGAGGATGGCTCACCACATAAGGCCATCGAAGGCAGCAGGAGTTGGGACTAGGAAAGCACTTTGCACTTTTTTGCACCATCCCCTTGCTTCATTGTTGTGCCTCACTGCCTAGCTCATCGGTGACATTACCAACGGTGTCGGGTTCCAGAGCTCCCAGAAGCACGATGGGAGCATGGAGTGGAACCTGCATCGTCACACCCAGCCTTGTATGGCTTGGGGTGAAGTTCCAGGGGTTCACGGAATGCAGAGCTGAACATAGCTGTGTGATATTTTGCTGTCATTCACCCATCCAGCCCCTCCTATCTTCAGAGTAATATGCTGGCTACTACAAAACAGTTTGCATCCATGAGCACCTGTGTATTGATACCATGATATCGCTTGCAATTCACATATGTGTGCATATTCAGACTTGGTGCAATTTCAGCTGACAGTGTATGGATCGATCACGTAATGTACAAGAATATTATAATGATATGAATATTATTACATCTCTGTCAAATTCAATATATTTTTTACATGTTCATTTCAAGTTCATTGTTGTCTATCGTTTGCAGAACATTCAGCCTTTCCCGTGTCAATCCCTGCCTGAACGTCATCTTCTTACAGCAATTAGCAATGAGTTCTCCTAAATCCCGGTGAAGTTAAGAGCAGTTTCATACATTAGGAAAACTGATTAAAAGATTTTACTCCTATTTCTAAGAGTAGTAACAAATGTACATCACTCTGAGATGTTTCAACCAGTTAGCACCATTTTCCTCCTCTGAGTCTTTTAATAAATAGAGGCACTGGTCCAAATAAGTGTTCCAAAAGAGGCTTTTTGTGTTCTTTTTTCCACCATTTTATTGTTTTTTTTCTCTCAGTTCAAGCAAAATTCCTCTTTCGTATTTACTTCATCATTTAACTGTAGATGCTATTATGTTTGTAAAGGCAATGTTAACTATTTAAACATAAGTTTTTGTGAATTTAATTCCATAACTGGCCTGGATTGCATGATAATTTTTCCTATAAATTGCTCTCCTTAATTTATTTCCATTTTTTTAACCTGTTTCTCATTGTGGAACATTTTGGTATCTAGTGTGAGCAAGGAAAGGGGATTTAGCATTCTAGTAATGTCTCACAAATTTAGTATTTGTTACAGTCACTGTTTGTGCTCTATTGCATCCTATTTTTAAATACATCTACATCTTTTTAAACTATCTGATCTTTTGGTATAATCCTTTCCATCTAATTTTCATAAATAATGACTCTGCATTGAAAAATGACACATCATCAAAAAAGAGACACTGCATACACTTCACAGAATCCATTTGATGAGCTTGGTTGGGAAGGGAGGTGTGGATCTCAGTAAAATATTTAGTGACAGATTCCTCAGACTTGTGAATATGGTGAAATATTAAGTGCTAAAAAAAGAAAAAGAAAAAAAAATCAGCAGTTCTTCCCAGAATTCATTCTAGCTGAAAGATGTACTCCTTGAAAGAGAAGTCTGACGTATTACACTCCCAAGCATACCAACACCACATATCCCATTGGGATTAATAAAGTATCTATCTATCTATCTATCTATCTATCTATCTATCTATCTATCTATCTATCTATCTATCTATCTATCTATCTATCTATCTATCTATCTATCTATTATGTAAAGTTCAGAATACTATCTGTGGATGTAGAGCATATTTTAACATCAGATCTAAAACTTCTGTTAATAAAAGACTGATGAATATTAATTTGACTCGGCATGTTTCAGGAATAAAGGAGAACATCAAAGTTTCAGCATGTTACCTTACGTATTTATGGCAGTTGAATCTTCTGATGTTCACTTTTTATCATAACACGCACATAAAACATGCTCCAAAGTATGGTGAAGTTCAGCTAAAAATCATACACCACACACACACATCTCAGTCTAGTTATCTAAAAATCTAAATGAGAACAGTGTTGTCAGGAGTTTTACTGTCGTGCATACAGGCCATATTGGGAAATAATCTTTGCCTACCTGTCAGCTAGTAATAAAACCACCACCACCACCACAATTTTAAGCTATCCCCCAATTATGCACAATTGGAAATGTCAGGATGCATTTCATGTCATTTATTTTGATCTGTCAAGAATTTGTGTCGTTTACAAACGCACCGGACAGAAAAGTGCCACAATGTCAATTTTGTCCAAACAGATGCTCACATAAGGATAATGTGGATTCACTGTGATTAGCGCTGTTTCCTTATAGCAAGGATACCCAACTCCGATCCAAGGCTACTGGTTTTCATTCTAACCATTTTTTTAAATTATTGACCAGTTTTACTGCTAAATACCTTCAATTAATTGACTTGCTGTTTAAGACTCATCCCCTTTAAATCAGAAGTGGGCAACATTTCGTCCTATTTCTAATCTACCCTTCATTTCCAAAATTCTTGAAAAAATAGCGGCTATTCAACTTCATTCTCATTTATCTCAAAATAATCTGTATGAACAGTTCCAGTCTGGTTTTCGTCCCCTCCACAGTACAGAAACGGCACTTAAAAAAAGACTAATGACCTCCTTATGGCAGCTGATTCTGGTTTAATTCCTATTCTCATCCTCCTTGATCGGAGTGCAGCCTTTGACACTATCTGTCACACGACTCTTCTCAATGGATTATCTTCGATTGGCATTACCCACACTCCACTAGATTGGTTCAGATCCTACCTCTCAGGCCGCACTCAGTTTGTTCAACTTTCACATCCCAACCCACCGCTGTTACTTCTGATGGGCTTTTCTTTATCATTATTTCCTTTTCATTATTTACCTCCTTTCCCTCGGTAATATCTTTCGTAAATATAACATTAGCTTTCACTGTTATGCTGATGACCCCCAGCTCTATCTCACTAGCAAACCTACTGTTTCCTTTCCATCCTTCTCACTTATTGATTGCATAGCAGAAATCAACTCCTGGTTTTCTTCAAATTTTCTTAAATTAAATAACAAGTGACAAAACTGAGGTTCTCCTCATTGGTACAAAATCAACATTATCCAAAACTGATCATTATTCATTTGTTATCGATAATTCCTCTGTCTCCCCTTCCCCACAGGTGTCATCCTTGACAGTACTTTATCCTTTCAGTCCCACATCAATAACATCTCACGGTCTGCGTATTTTCACTTGCATCACATTAATCGTAATCGCCCCTCCATCACGCCCCACACCACTGCTATCCTTGTTCATAGCCTTCTCACTTCTCGTCTGGATTATTGTAATTCCCTTTTCTTTGGTCTTTCTCGCAAATCTCTTTATAAGCTTCAACTGGTCCAGAATTCAGCTGCCCACCCTCATCATTACTAGAACCCCCTCTAGTCACCATATCACTCCCGTCCTGCAGCAGCTTCATTGGCTTCCAGTTAAGTTCCGCATTCAAATCAAAATTCTTCTGTTAACTTTT
Organism: Erpetoichthys calabaricus; assembly: GCF_900747795.2. Taxonomy (NCBI): domain Eukaryota; kingdom Metazoa; phylum Chordata; class Cladistia; order Polypteriformes; family Polypteridae; genus Erpetoichthys; species Erpetoichthys calabaricus. The sequence goes on along the minus strand of NC_041409.2, from coordinate 29,371,493 downwards.
AAGGCTCTCCACACTCTCGCCCTTCCATATCTGTCTGACCTCCTTCATGTTGCCATTCCCTCCTGTACCCTTAGATCTTCTTTCTCCATCCACCTGACTGTCCCCTTCATCCGTCTTACTACCATGGGGGGCACAGCATTCAATTGCTCTGCTCCCCAGCTCTGGAACTCACTACCATCTGAGCTTAGAAATATTGAATAATTCTTACTTTTCAAATCTAAACTTAAAACTCATTTATTTAAGACTGCTTTTTCTCTTTGATTACAATTGCTCTGTCTGATTTTAATTTTTGTATTTTAGTTTTGTTTATAATCTGTGTTTTATCTATTGTTCAGTGTCCTTGAGTGTTTAGAAAGGCTCCTACAAATAAATAAAATGTATTATTATTATTAATATTATTATTTGTCCTGGAGGGCCACAGTGGCTGCAGGGTTTTGTTTCAACACAATTGCTTCACGAGAAGTCATTTATTGCTGATGCAGCACTAATCGCTCAAGTCACATTTTTCTGCTTCAGTTTAGTTGTCTCTCTTGTTAAGATTTTGAAACTGTAATTTCTTATTTTATTCTTAAACCACTGCTTTCACTCTTTTTAATCGCTCGTTATTAGTGATAAAATGCAAATGACAAAGGAACCAGAAGTTCTCCATCTAACTTGTTTCCATTTACATCTGTATGTGAACTGTATGGTTTAATAAAATACTCAGAAAGAAACTGAAGAGAAAGCGAATAAATTAAAATTACTCATTCATTTCAGGCTTCAAATCATTCAGATTCTATAATTAGAAAGGAAAAAAATCTGTGATTGACGAATGACCTGAGATTGCAGAGTTAAAACATTCACAAGTCATGATATTAAATAAGACCTGTGATTGGCAACGATTGTTTAAAAATCAAGCAAATCGGATGGCACAACAAACCTGCAGCCATTGCTGCCCTCCAGGACTGATACCTTATCACATGCCAGAGAACTGTATTCAGTTTCTGGCTCATTCATTTTCTGTGTGAAAGTTGGCATAGAAATAAAATGTATCATCATCATTATCATCTTCTTATTTTTATTATTCATGTGCCAGCATGAACATTTCTTGATGGATGGTTAAGTTTACTGGAAACTCCAATTAAATAATAGATGGTGTTGTTTTATGGACTAGCATCCCATCCAGGGATTGTTCCTACCTTTCACTTGATGCTGTGAGGACAGGCTCCCCATTCATGTCATTCTGTAACAGATAACACATCGAGAGGAGTCAGATGAGGTGACACAGGCATCTGATCAGGATGCCTCCTGGGCGCCTCCCTGGTGAGGTGTTCTGGGCACGTCTAACCGGGAGGAGGCCCTGGGGAAGACCCAGGACATGCTGGGAACACCTCGAAATTCCCCCGGAAGAGCTAGTAGAAGTGGCTGGGAAGAGGGAAGTCTGGGCATCTCTGCTCAAGCTGCTGCCCCCGCGACCCGATCTCGGATAAGCGGAAGAGGATGGATAGATGGATAACAGATATTCAGAAAATGGACAGAAGAACAGAGGTGTACTACTTCACACACTGCTGTATATTTTGAGGGGCTCGTGAACAGTTTTGCTTAACCCTTTCATTATTTAAAGAGCATCACTGCTCTTTTCACCTTCAGGCTGACAGTTTGGTCTTTCATCATGCTCCTTTGTGGACTTTCATGGCTAATATCAGTATGTTACAGAGCAAAGAGGCCATGGCGGGGAAGACAGTGATGTAGAGATTCAGCCAAAGATGTCTTTTCATGTTTGCAAGATGAGAGTTATTCACATTTTTGTTAAACTGGTGATGCAGAATTTCTGTCATCAGTGTTTGATTTTCATTCCTAGCTTTCAATTACTTAAAAGTTCAAAATATTTGTTAACTTTGAGATGTTATACGTAACATTTTTCTAATCACATCTGTACACAATACTAGTATTTCATGTTCGTAAATAACAGTAAATATAATTGATTCTGACAATACTGGCAAATACATAAAATACAGCAGTAATACTTTGGGAAATGAGTGACGGACTTTGGTATTATGTTTTGTGTTATGCAGTATATAGATTTCTACCTTCCTCTTTTCATTATATTGATTTCAATAGCATAACAGGAATTGGGCTTTAAATGGCAGCCTGTCCCTCACAACCTGCAGTGTTAAATCTTTCTTGATACAAACATTAGTCATTAGCTTATATCTAAGGTTTGTACAAATGGAGCAGCTTTATTACTACATTCCCAGAGATTTTTTTGCCTTTCATCTTTAACTTTACTATGTCTAGTTTTCTTTTAATTAAAATGACAGTAGATTACGATTCATTAATCTTCAATTGAGCTCTTTCATTTTAAAAAATATGAACCTTGAATATTTGCCACTAGTTGCTGATCAAAACACTAACGGCTTTATTTGCCCTTTACACAATCTCAAAAACGCTTTTTTTTCCTTTGCTGACAGTCAGCAACGGTACATTTTAAAACAGAGTTGTTTTCAAAGAATGAATTGTGCTGAGAATACTGAATGCTAATATATTTTCCCTTCCTTTAGAAAGAAGAAAAAAATGTTAAGTGTCCCACTGGGCCTTTATGTATGTTTGCTTAGCAGCAACTGAGGAAACATTAAATGTTTCAGATATATTAAAATACTTTATTAATTGCACTTTTAAATCCCAATAAGTCCTTGGAATTATGCTGAAAAATAAAATCACCATAAAATAATATGAAAGGAGCAAATAAAGAACATACCAACAACGATCACTACTGCACTTTACAAACTGGCAAGTAAATAATGTAGATTTCATTACATGACTTCATTTAGCTTGTATGCATGCTGATTATGAGTCAGGTACATAATTCATAATCTGCACTCCACTACAATATGATTTGATTCTTTAATTGTTTATTAAATGTAGTGATAAATCTTGATTAGCATGTAACATTGCTTGTTTCTTGGCAGATATGCCTACTAAGTAATGTTAAAAGCAAACATTATTATGATATTGTGAAATTGCAACCATATATTACATAAGTTTCTCTATGGGGGCAACAGTTGGTGGGTGAAGTGGAGGTAACTACGACTGGCATTGCCCAAACATGCACTAGGGCTTTTAGTGCCAGGAGTTATTACAATTGAGTATCCATTTCTGTGGCATGGGAGCCATGCATGGTTGAGCATTATTGTGGTGGACACCTGACTGGTTTACCACAAAATGTCATGTGATGTATTGTCAAGTAGCTGAACAGCAAAAAGGGACAGTTATTGTAAAGTGGCTTGGATTAAACACCTTCATGTGCAAATCCACTGGTCATCAGCACCAAGGAGAAGGTGGAACTCATTATAAGAAATGATCAAATGGTAGCCTACAGCTGTCCAGGTCACAAGTTCCAGAGTTAGTTAGAAAAAATTGAAAATATTGCAATGAATACCATAAGTAGAATCCTATTGTCGTGTGCTCAATGCAGTCGTAGTCATGTGTGTAACACACATGCAAATGTAATGATGTTTTGTCTTGGAGTGTAACATTAAAATCAAAATTAGTCCCAACATAATGTGTTTGAAAATAGTTTTGATAAATTGCATTTAAAATTAAAATAATTTTGATGAAATACTGAAACTATGAAGCATATTTATTATAGTTAGAATTATGTTCTAAATACCTGGAGGGCTGAGGTACTCAAAGTAATAATTTGTATTCTTTTTCTTCTTCTTGTGGCTACTACCGTTAGAGGTCTCCACAGTGGATCATCTTCTTCCATATCTTCCTGTCCTCTGCATCTTGCTCTGTTACACCCATCACTCTTAGCATCCTACTCCCAATACACCCAGCATCTCTCCTCTGCACATGTCCAAACCAACGCAATCTCGCCTCTCTGACTTTGTCTCCTAACTGTCCAACCTGAGCTGCCCCTCTGGTCAGTGCCTCTGTCTCCAACCCATATAACATAGCTGGCTCACTGCCCTCTTGAAGACCTTCCCTTTCACTCTTGCAGATACCAGTCTGTCACAAATCACTCCTGACACTCTTCTCCACCCATTCCACCCTGCCTGCACTCTCTTCTTCACATCTCTTTCACACTCCCCGTTACTCTGTACTATTTATCCCAAGTATTTAAACTCCTCCACCATTGTCAGCTGTATTCCCTACATGTGCTGGTTCCACACAGGTGATTTAGGCTCACCCTACCAGTGCCACAAAATTATTAGCAGTTTTTTAAAATATTGCTTCTCATAGGAATTTATGGATTTTTAATCACTTGAGTCTTTATTCAAATTATTACTTAACTATAAAATGACAAAGAACCGTATCTCAAAATTTATATCTGTTTGAACATAATTTTGCACTGTTTCTTGCTATTTTCCCATTTATTATGGCACTACGTTTGATCTGCATATTGTTAGATCATTTACCCCTGTTTGATTTATTTTTTAGTGCTTCTTGTGTAACTCATTAATGTTTTAATTGAACACATTGCAGGTCATTACTGCAGGTACCATTTTGTATATCAGCACATGAAAAGCACAGCATGGTCCCAGATAAAGAGAAGAGAGAAGATTTCTTTTTTCTTTTTTTTTATGGACAACTTAGAATGTTTTAAGGGGGGAATCCCTCATCACTTGTGGAAATGGTTGAAAAAAAATCTGTAGGAGACTGTCATGATTTGGAGTTCCAAACATGGCAAAAAGACGTGTAAAGGCTTTATAAAAGAGCCACCCAAGCAGGCCAGGACCACTACTGGCCCACCTAAGAATAGCCTCACCCTAACTCAGCCAGTACCCAACTACTACCCACTGGCTTTGGCCTACACAGGCCCAAACAAATGAGGAGCCAACATTTAAAATGACAAAAATAGCAAAGGGGTCCAAAATATCTCAAAAATGTTCTCATGAGGGAGAGAAATGGAAAGAAAACTTGTTTATAAAGACAGTCCGAGCAAAGACGTTATATTGACCAGTAATTAGTATTTCCAAAAACAAAAGCAAGAAATTCTAAAACCAGAATAATCAAAGGAAAAACAATACTTTCAAGTTCAATAACAATCTTTGAACCACTAAAGGATCTGCTCCTCAGCTTCTGAAAATATAAGCTGACCTGCCTCTTGGCGTTTGACCCGAAAATACAGGAAACAAATGAATAATGAGATAATGAATAATTAATAAATAAAACAAATCAAACATACAAAAATAATAATTAAAAATAAAGAACACCAAAAAAAGGAAAAATATACAAAAGGCAGGGAACACAGCAAAGACTTTCCAGAGACATTAAGTTTAAGTTTAGCCATTTAATTATGAATACTTAGCAGCACTTTCTTTGGTAAAATGCATTAAAGATACAAGTTTTACTATTGAAGTTAAATTTATTATCTTCAGTAACTGTAAAATTGACATGAGGTCAAGGAAGTTTCCTTCCAAAAAAAAAAAAAAAATATATATATATATATATATATATATATATATATCTGTTAATTACCACATATTCTTTGTAGATATGGCCAAGAAAGATTTTAATGTCATGTTTTCATAGAGAATGGAGATACAACAAATGTGGTGAGCATAAGACTGGATAATTGATATGTGGATAATGTAACACCAATGACTTGACTTTTTCTTGGCTATTTTAGTATTGTTTGCTGCTGTAAGGGTATTGGCCCCCATTGAAACCTACTGTATCATCAATTTATCTTTGCTGTTTAATTAATTGATTACATTTTTTTTGCTATAACTGCAAACAACTTGGGGTAAACAACAGGTTAAAAATATCATTTTTAGGGTGAGCTATTAATTTAAGAAAAATAAATGTATTATTGTTCTGTTATATTTGTTATATAATATTCTTGATTACATTTTTAATAAAGTCCTTTGAAAGCTGATTTATCAAATTGAGCTATTTTAGATTAATAAATGTATTTCCTTATGTTTTTCAGCAGTTTTAAAAATATTGCTACTAAAGAAAATTTTATTATATAATGAGAGTGAATCATGAGAAGGGAAAGTGCAAGTAATTAGTTATTTAACATGAATAATATTCATTTTAAAAACTGTGGTCTTTATATGGTCTCTCAGAATCACTGAAGTCAATTCCTTTGAAATATTTACAAGGTGAGATTGTACTCTGGGCTGTAGGCCAGTTCTTCACATGGCTATTTAACATACTGTATGTTATGTATTACTTAATTGTATTTTGCTGACTGCTCTGACCGATATATGCAGCATACGAAGATCTTAAAATAGCAATTGACCCCTAACACATCACCAAATGTATGTGCAAAGCATGATTAACTGATAATATGATGGTGCTGTGTAGAAACAAGAAGCAGAGAATAACTTTCTAAATGCAAAAACGACAAAGGGGTTACATTTTCTTTGAGAAAAAAAATTACAAGACGGTATGTGTAGCTTCAAATATGAAGTTACTGTATACCATCCACCAAGCACAAAAGAAGAAACAAATCTGAATAAATACAAACAAAAAAAAACAAATTCGGATGACAGCCTGTCACACAAAATCCTACTTAGAAAAAACGGTACCACACTGGTGCAATGGGCAGAATAGTCATAGTACAGTGCTAGAATTGTCCAACTTGATTTAATTCCTTGTAGAGGCTGCATGCTTTTGGCATTTTTCCAAACTTTTTGTGTTTTTCTTTTTTTTTTTTTTTCTTTCTCATGGTCTTTCTAAATGAATTTGACTTAGCATGAATGTGTATATGTGCCATGGATGAGAGTCCAATATGACTACGTACTTCACAGTAGACTCTAGGTCCATGTGACACTTCAGTGGATATGCTGTGCCAGTGCGACCCCTAACCAAACTGGGGCCTTAAGTGGAATCACCTTCTTCTTCTTGGGCCCCCCCAAACTCTGTAATTCGCCCCTCCCTGAATCCATTGCATTAGTATTTCTTATAACAACTTAATTTGAACAATAAATATTTAAATAAGTAAAGCACAGATGACAAATTTAAGTATAATTTTTTAATTTTTTTTTATAAATGAAGTGCTAATTTTCAATAAAATGAATATTAATAATAACAGACCAGGGTATCAATGCACTGTTACTTTTTATTACTTTATATAAGCAGCATTATCACTTGTGACAAGAATTACAACAACAAAACATTCTCAGATGATTTTGCATTTATGGTGCATGTGGATAAAAGGGATGAGACAGAAGTATAGGAGTAGGGGGAGAACTTTGTTTCTTGGTGCAAAGAGAATTGCCCACATCTTAACATCTATAAAACCAAGGAGCTGCTTATTGACTTTCACTGCACCAAAGAGCCTCTATGTCTGGTCACTATTCAGGGAGTGGATGTAAAGGTGGTCCATTCCTACAACTGGTTTTGTAAGACAGAGAAACTATACAAGAAAGGGCAGAGCAGGCTCTATTTCCTTAGGAGACTGTGTTCCTTTAATGTCACATGTGACATCCTTCACATCTTCTATAACTCTGTGATGGGTAGTGCGATTTTCTAGGTTATGGTTTGCTGGGCTGATAACACCATTTCAAGAGAGGCCCAAAAATTTAACAAGTTAATTAAAAGGGCAGGAACAGTTACGGGACACACTGTGGGCACCCCAGAGATAGTAGTAGCAGAGGAGAGAAATAAAACAAAACTGAGTGCCATTATGAACAATGCTGCATGTCCTCTCTCTGACACACTAACACTGAGAACTTTCAGCCAACAAACCATTCATCAGGAGTGGGCCAAGAAACTCGCCTGTGGCTCCTTTATACCAACAGCAATATGTCTGCATAATGACTCACTGGGACTCTCACTACCCAGTCAGACATTTTCTTGCTTTTTAGTCATTCTGGTGTGTTTTCAGACCATTGTGTATGTGTATATTTATTTATTTACATAATATGTATTTATTTATTTAAAGAGCTTCTGTAAAAAATCAATTTCCCCTGTGGTCAAGTAAAGATCTATCTATCTATCTATCTATCTATCTATCTATCTATCTATCTATCTATCTAAATAAAATGTCAAAACCATGCCGACCAACGTTTGTAGCCTTTAACAACGTTTTTCCGTGCTCCTAAATGGTGTTGACTTGAAGCCTCTCTGCTCTTCAATGGAAAATTATCATAACAGGTGACTTTCAATTACTGTACATTATTTTTTTGACAATTCATAAAACAGCAATATCTCCATTAGATGTGCGAATTTGGTCCTTCAATCATGCTCAGTGTGTAATGTGTGTAAAGGAAGGGGCAGATCTGCATGCTGCAGAAAATCAAAAAGTGAGTCTTGACTTATTTCCATATGGATCTGTAACAGATTTTTTTAATGCAGTTGTAAAATTTGTTAATATGGCAGAATTACAAAAACAAAACATAATAAAAACAATCTATATATCAAGACACTATATAAAAGCGGTCGGGATTGTCCTTCCGTCCCATGAGTGCAAAGTGTAGCGGCATTCCACTTAACACAGACTTACTACTTGCGGCTTGCGGTACAAAGCGACGCGATGTGAGCAGAGTTCTGGTGCTCCCATCGTTCCCTTGCTTTTGTGCGCGTTCTTGGAGATTAGGTAGGCTATTTTTAGATTTGTATACAAAGAAATTTTGTCCTGCCTTACTTCTTCTAACTTGGTCACTTTATTAGCAGTCATTCATTGACTTTTGCGACACGACATTTTCAAGAGCAAAGCGCTCTGAGGACGTAGTTGTCCATGTAGTGGACACTCTACAACAGGGAAAACTGATAAAAGGCACTAATAGAGTTTTCACATCGAATATAGTATTCAAGGAAGTTTTATAGAACAAAAGTTTAAATTTCGTCACAAAAATAACAGAATCTACGAGTATTAAAGTAATGCGGCTCAGATTCAATATAACCAAATTAATGAGTTGTGGTACATGAATTTTATTTTTCACTGTATAAAATATCAAATTGATCTACATATTGAATTGCCTTAAGAAGTCGGGTGAACCTTGTATATATATAAAAGCCAAATCCCACTGACTCGCTCATCATGAAATCTCCCGAACCATGAGGACTTGGAACTTGAAATTTAGAATGTAGGTTACCCTTGGCCCATAGGTGCTTGCTAAGAAATGGTTTTAAAAATTTCGTTGTCCAAGTGCAAAATTTCTTATAGTTTTTTAGACCCGTTTCTATGTCTGTCCGCTTTTCATCAACGGATTTAGATCTGTTTTTTTTCTATAATTTGCTTGAACATTTCATTGATTTTGCGACTTTCTCATCGCGTTAAGTATCATAGTTCACTTGTGATACCGATTTATTAGCGTGAATCTGAGAGAGACTCATCGGGCTACAGGGACGGGGGCAGGGCCCTCTTCACTCACGTGTCTGCCTCGGGGCGAAACCTTAAATCCGCTTAGTTAGCGAATGAGAGAAGTACTTAACGGATTTAGATCTTTTTTTTTCTATAATTTCTTTGAACATTTCGGTTGATTTTGTGACTTCTCTCATTGCGCTAAGAATCATAGGTCACTTGCAGGAGCGATATATTCACGCTAATCCAAGACAGAGGCTGCGGGCCGAGGGGAGGGGGAAGACTGACGTCAGGAGTAGAGAGCTGGTGGGGCCCTCGTCACTGTCCTGTTTCACTAATACGTGGGTGAAGCCGTGGGGGATGGCTAATTTAAGTTATATAATGATGAATTTTTTTCAGTGTTTGGAAAAAAAATCCAGTTACTGTATTTTTTTAGGATTACTGTAGTGACTTTTGTTAGGTTCTTGCCATATTAGAAAGTCTCAACACTTTTTTAGTTTCTAGGAACTTTAGTGTTGAGTTTTTAACACTGCGTGCTGGAGATGTTGCTGTTCTTAGAGTTCTTCCACAAATGTCTATAGCCCTTGTTCTTTGACCTGTCAGATTGTTTTAGATTAAGATATTGACAGAATAATTGTATTATACACATCCCACATGATACTGTATGCCTTACGTTATTATGATATAATGCTGCCATTAATCTTAACATCTGTTAATATACTTTTTGTCAATAAAGTCTTCATGTAGTCTTTGTTCCTGGCTGACAGAAAAGCACCATGCATGAAGACAAATGATAGCCAAAGAAGGGCTACACCATATCCATGTAAAGTATAAAGTACAGACAGGCAGAAAAGCAGTAGCAGCATTAATATTATCACATGTACAGAATGCAGTGAAATTCATATTTGCATGTCTGGGCAACATGCACAACTTCATAAAGTGTTTGAAAGATAAATTTCAGCATAATATACTAAGAAATAGTCATATACTATAGAGGGAATATTCAGTATCATACAAGCGGCAGACAACTTACTTTTTCATACATTAATAATATACAGTGACTGCCACCCTATCCAGGTTTAGTCCTTACCTTGCTGCTTATGCTTTTGGGATAAGCTTCAGCTACCATGACTGTGGACTGAATTATAAATAGTTTGGTGATATAGAAAGGATGAGGGGCAGCCACTATGACTGTGACTCAAATATAAAAAGCCAGGTAATAAAGAGTGTATGAGGGGCAGCACCAAGGGACAGTGATTAGTACCGCTGCCTTACAGCCTTATGAGGTTTGGTCATTCTCTCATTGACATTTTAGATTTTCAGAAAAAGGGGATTTGGTTTTAAAAGTTCAAACACAACTTAAATATTTTTCTGTGTGAAAGGAAACTACAAACCTCTGGCTAGACAGAAAGTCCAACAAGAAATATTTATTAAAAATATATATATACATATATTATATACACAAAAAGTATGCATAAAGAGGCAACTCACAATAATCAGATCCGAGTCCACAATGCAGGAAACAGAAACAAAACACAGAAGCAATAAGTCTAGAACCAAAAAATCAGTCGTACCTGACAAAGGTGACAATCTGATGGGTGACTTGCAAACGTTTCATTCTTTTTGAATGACTCTTTTCATTGAATCAAAAACAAGCAGAAACAAGTCGATACAGTGAAGCTAAAGCACATGCATGTCTTGCTTTGTGAAATGTTATTCAAGTAAAAGTAGAATAGAATTTGCCCACGAGAAAACTACTCAAGTAAATGTTTTAAAGCATCTGATATTAAGTTTAATTAAGCACAAGTAAAGAGAGAATCTCTCCCCATTTTATATCCATCTATCCATTTTCGAAACCCGCTTATCCATAGCTGGGACACAGGGAACCTAGAGTCTAGCCTAGTAAGCACTTTAGGATCACTAATCCACCTAACACACATGTCTTTGGACTGTGAGAGGAACCTGGAGTACCCAGAGCAAACTACAAACAGGTAGCACTCAGGATATCAACCTCTGTCTCGTGGTTGTCCCCCTTTAAAGAAGAAGGAGATCATCTGTTCCTGGAAACTCCTTCATAAAGTGAATTTTCATTATGTGAACACCTAACTGCAATTAATGTTAATAGAAACCATTTTTAAGCATTCGCTGGACTCATAATGACTCCCATCTTTGTTCAAATAACACTGAACTACACTAAAATTGGTAGAATTAATTTGATAATAACATTAGTCATCAAAACAAACCCTAATAAGGCATTGCCCATCACTAAATGGTCAATAAAGAGCTTTACCTAGACTTTCTCACCTCTAGTGTCACATTCTATGGAATAGCCATTTGATTTTCTTACAACATTGTCTGAACATGGCAGTATCATCTGTTGAACTCAACATCCATCCTGCTCCAAACATCCAGCTTTACCCCATCTGCAGGCTGTGATGAGGCCAGTGTTTGAATTGACTGAGGCTGGTACTTCACATCACCAAAGTCCAGCCCCTCCCCATACGTCTAGCCCAGCCCTGTTCTTTCGGTTGCAGCAAGGTGTACCTGGAATGACAACACAGATAATCGAATGTTAGCTCCAGCTGTGCAAATTTGAAAATTGTCCCAGATTCTTCACATATGCCAATTTTCTTAAAGTGGTTACTCCTAATGTGGGAAAGGCCTATATTTTAGATAACTGACTGAAAAAACATTTTGTGTATTTGTGTAGCCAATTTGTTTTCTGGTTAATATTTCAGTAACATGTGTGTAGCAAAATATATTAGACTAAAAATAGCCATTTTCTTTTGAAAATGTAGCAGAGTAAAAGTGAATGTAGACAGACATTTTTATGCTCAAGTAAATATCCTCAAAACAAACTCAAGTACAGTAATACAGTATTTCTACTTAATTAACATACAACACTGCCCCTATTCATTCAAAATCATTTTTTAGATATTTATGAAAAGAAAATCCAATTCAATCTGCTCTTAACCATTAAAGGCTTTAATCTAAAAATAATTTAAAACAATAATAATCTAAAAATCATTAATGGGTTGTATGGAAGAGGCCAGAGCTCTGAGAAGCAATGAGATAAAACACATTGGCAAGCAGAAGAAGATGCCATAATCTTCATGCAGGAGAAGAAAGAATATCAGTAAGTCACATTTTATTACTTTACTTTTAGGAATACTTTAAGGTTTAACAGTTGCCAATTAATTCAAAAGGTATGGTGGTAAGTGTTTGCCACTGCTCTACTTCCAGGTTATTTGCCTGCCGATGGAAAAGTTAGCTCAGTTATAAGGAACACTGGAATCGTCAAGTAGAACGGTCCTTTCATCAGATTGGCTGTCCCAGCACTCACTTAGATGTCCCTCAGTCAGAGAGGAGGCAGCTACTTGGCTGAGACCTCCAGGACTCTGACTGTTTCTGGCTGCTCTTACTCCTTTTCTACAGTTTGGCCACAGTTCTACAGTTAGCTGTTGGTTGCCATTTATGTTCATTCGTTTCTACATTGTTTTTGATGTATTTAGTGAATGGTGTAATTTATTCATGCATTTTGCTTTGAGAGTTGTCACGGTGCTCTGCACCTGCACTTGGTGCAGAGCGCTGTGAAGGACAAAGTACTTTATATTACTGTATGCCCTGTGAGGTGGATTACTTCTGTTCTGTTTTGTGTGTTGCATTTACTCCTTTTCTGACACCCATTGCATGCCCAACTTACCTGAAATGGACTCTCTCTGAATTGTCTTTCCCAAGATTTCTTCCATTTTTTTTCCTAAAAGAGTTTTATCTTGTCTTTTTAGAGAGTCAAGGTTGGGGGCTGTCAAAAAACAAGACCTGTCAAAGCCCATTGTGTGATTTTAGGCTGTAAAAGAAGTAAATTTTTGTTGTTGTTGTTGTACCAGCTATAAGCTCAGGAGACCTTAGCATGGTCCCAGGAATAGTTATGGGCAACATGGAGTTTGCATGTTTTCTTCCTCAGCTCTTTGGGATTTTCTCTAGTGTGCTTCCCTTTAACATCCTAAAGATGCCCAGGTTAGGTTACTCGGTCACCTTTAAATCATCCATTGTGAATGTGTGTGCAAGTGTACAGCAAGATGAGCTCATCACGTGCTTGGTTTCTTCTTACCTTGCACCTGATACTACCTGCATACTCTCCTCTGGCTCCAATACCCTTTTTAATAAAAAAGAAGCATTACATTTTGTTAAGTTTAAAAAAGTAGCTTCTCTCAAAATAAACTGTTTTTGGTGACAAACTTTTGATCCATAAAATTTCAAAAAATCAGAGAACAGTGTGTCAGTAGTGATTTGTTTAAAATGAAAACAAAAGGGTAAAACTAATTGTAAGTACAAAAGCTAAGGCAAAAGCAGCTCTGTCCAATTCATTTTAAAAGAATCTATAAAATGAAATTTGTTATCTCACTAAAATAAATCTGTTATTTGGGGCTATCTCAAGAGTCTTCAGTATGAAGGTTATACTGTATATAATATAAACCTTTATTGAGAATCTGAAAATTGTTTTAAAAAAAGACGTTTTTCTAAGGAGATCTGCTCAATTCATAGCTTGCTATTTTGTCATCACGCAGTGGGTACTTCAATAAGAGCTGTATCCCAAACACACTCTATGGTATTCACACCTGACAATCAAGATGGAATAATGTAAACACTTGTCATGCTTATAATTGATGTAGGAATATTCACAGATAAAATTAATAATTGCATTTCTTTTTACATCAATCTAAATATTGTGAATCAATCATTCTGTGATACCAATAAAGTCAAAAAGAAGGTGTGTAACATAGAATCCACAATATGTTCTTTCCCTATAAAAGTCTCTGTGACCTTTTCCTCAAAGAAGCAAAAAACTGTGAAAATTGAGACTTAAAGGTCACACATGCTATATCATTTGGAGACGTAAGCACTACCACCAACCTTTTCCATATTGATTTTAGCATGTCCTTGATGGATGTGAGAAGAAAATCCACACGATCTTAATATTAACTAAAAGGGCCATAGGATATCCATCTTAATACATCTTTTCTGGTGCCCACATTTGTTTTAAAATGCTTTTGGTATTTCAATTTATCTGCAGCTTTACCAATAATTGCTGTTTATACCGACACAGAGGAAATCAAAAAGCAATGTTTCTTGAAAAAAATACCATAATAAAATTGAAAAATCATATTTTTGTAAGCAGCCAGTTAGGCCATATACCGCATGTACATAAAAACCATAATGTCTAAAGTAATGTTCTCTTGTTTTCTTAGACTGTGAATGTTTTGTCTTTATTAGTACAGTACACCCTAGGTCTGTTGTGGAGGAATGTCTAGTGTTAATTGACAATTGAGATTTGCAGTATGGGGATACTATAGGAGGAACCTCAGCCACTCCAGCTTCATGGATCTTATATATATATATATATATATATATATATATATATATATATATACACATATATATATATTTTTTTTCCTTCCATTCAGTCAGACCCATTGTTCCTGGATTATATGCCATCAAATTGTGGCTCTCCTGAGAAATGAAGCTGTCATTACATATCCGTGGCATTTCTGCATTCAGTTCAAGTAGGGCACTACCCCCATCTTCCATTGCTGTTCTGCAGAATTTAAACAAGTAATAAACACACTTAAATGTTTTTGACATGTTTTATCTTACAGTATGTGTATCAAACTCAATGCAGTCATAATAATTCTTCCAATTTTTAATTTTATACTTAATGCAATTTGTTAATCTTAAAAAAATAATAGTTTTTGGAGAATGTTACATTTTCTTTCTTCTAGGTTGTTTGGACCCTTTCATGCTTTCAAAGCTTTGCTCCGTGTTCACATCTGCAACATGGACATTTCATTTCTGCCTTGGGGGCCTCAATTTATACAGTCTTTTAAAGCATTATTTAGTTGATTTTTTTGTGACACAAAGTGTGTGTGAGCTTCTACAACTCACTGTTTTGGAGTAGCCTCCATCATTATTATGCATCATTTACAATTACTTTTGTAAAATACACTTTATCAGTTTAACATAAAGATAAGAATATTCACTTGCATCTCTGTGCGTTGATTATTTGATGTTGAGATGTCATTTAAAACTGTCCCTCGGTCCTTATACCATGTAAGAGCCATTTGCTAGTTATTTAAGTTTTATCGATGTTTTCCTAAATATTAGTGCATAGTCAATGGGAGGTTCCTACAACCCCCAGAAGTTGAATTGAATTGTTATATTCTAAGTGTCCTGCGGTGGGCTGGCGCCCTGCCCGGGGTTTGTTATCTGCCTTGCGCTCTGTGTTGGCTGGGATTGGCTCCGGCAGACCCCCGTGACCCTGTGTTCGGTTATAGCGGGTTGGATAATGGATGGATGGTATATTCTAACTATTTCTAGCCTCTCTGGCTGTACATTATATTCAGTTAGTGACCTGCCTTGCCAGGTGTAAGGTGTTGAGGGCACACGGTTTTAAACCGTGCCTTATGTGCCAAGTAACATGAAAGACTGTGCTCTATTGAATGTGCAGCGCCATACGTTTAAAGCGTACAGAAGAAGAAGTAAAGCATCTTTAAGTACAGAAACAACTAAAGTTTGACAAGAAAAGTTAAGCTTAGAGAAGATACATTTTTCTAATATTTTGCCTTTTACTCTATGTGTGTAACAACCTTTTTCCTTTATTCTTGTGTAGACTATTTGGTTTGAATTTTCACTAAATATTTTAAAATTAACTTTTGGACTGAGAGATTTCTTTCTTCATGCATTTTACCCGTGCTTGAACCCGCCTTACACACTTGCAGCAACATACCATATGACAAAATAAAATGTTGATAGACTTGAGTTTGTTTGACTTTTTAATGGCATTATTTGAGCTGACATTTTAACATCACTTATGTTGGTAGCCTACTATATTGTGAAATGCAGCATGTGTGATTTACTAATTGCTGTCCCCTGGATTTGCCACCTTGCACCGTTTCTGTCTTTCATAGCTCCATGGTGCTCCGATGATGTGTTCTCTTCTGGTGACTGACATATTCCTTGGTTGATGGTTTTAAACAGTGAAGTGCTCAGAGCAAATGTTATCTGATCCAGCCAAGCCCAAGAAAATGTGTGTATTCACGAGTGTCATATTGTGGTGCACCTCTCATTCTCCTAATCTTTACAGGAAACCTTTCATTTGATAAGTTTCATGGAGGTGTTAGATCAACGCTCATGAAAGCCTGGTTTCTTTATAGTCATAGGCAAGGCAAGATTAAGTGACAGCAGCCATTGCGCCAGAATCTACTGAACAGAACTTACATTAGCTCATTAAAGAAATAAACATACACAACAAGGCAAAAAAAAAAAATGAGGTGCCAAGGTTCTGAAATAAGTATGGTATCCATATTATCTCATTTTACTCTGTTCTGCTAACTTCTGAGTTAAATCTCATCAATTTAATCAATTATGATTAATGGTAAATTTAAATTTGCCAATCTTATAACTCTACTAAACCTCAGCCGCCACATGCTTGTTTTCATTTGCGTTTGATTGGAGTCAGATGTTTTGCTAACAATGCTATCACTGGTACAATGCACTGAATATTCCAAGTGGACAAACAGAGGAATCTTATACGGTCCATTCTACTGATTTTGCATAATTTTCAGATTTCATTTTTTTGATGAGATGTGATCTATAAATTGAGGAAAAGATAAATTCTTAGTACAACTTTGTTTAAATGATAACATCAGTATCTTTATACTAAAGAATTGTCAGGGATTCAATTTCTTTGTCATGTATGTATCATACAAAATCTTACGAACAAAACTATGAACAATTTCTTTACTGCACATTATTTTTTTTTGATCTGTTCTATAAGACTGGGAAACATGTTGAGATTTCTATTTGAAAGTTTGGGTATGTGTTTATATTTTTATTCTCTAAATGTGAAATTTGTATAGTTTGCTTGCATACTGTGTATTCAGGACTTGTCAACTGGGAGAGCAGAAGTGCTGTTTTTATTTCTTATTATAGAAAAATCTCCCTATTCAAGTGTCAAATAATTGAGGCAATTGAGGGTGGCAGACATGCATTGGTATGATTTAAAACCTCATGTTTATTTACAAACATTGAAAACAATGTAGGGAACAAATATTTTTCTCAACTAGTAATTTTCCCTGTTAGCAGCTTAAGTCAAGCTTCGGTGCCCAGACATAAAAGAACACGTTCTCACTGAGTTCACAGGTATTACTGAAAATCTTCTCTCTCTTTTTCACATTTAGACTGATTCCAGTAGAAATTGCTCACATACTAAAGCTTTTCTAGCAATGACCCCTATAAATATACCATAGCTTCAGAATTTGTAATCAGCTTCAGTGACTTTACTGTCCTCAGGATCATACCATTGCACAAATATTTTGTGACCCAGTTTGAGATGCATCTTCTACATCAACAACAAGCTGAAAAGCATGGAGGTGTTGTTTGACTTTGGAGGGATAGAAAGGGCCAGTCAGCAAAAATTAGCTAAAGTAGGTCCGTAGGATCAATGCTGTCACTTGTACAGAGTACAGTGAAATTCTTAATTGTATGTGCTAATCAACATGCAAAATGTCACCATGATTAGAACAACCTTACTTCAAAATGCTGGTGAGGTGCTATTCTGGAATTTAGTGCTTCACTGATATGGTCTGTAGCATTTGATTCATATAATATCTGATTGATATAGTCTTACATGAAGTTCACAGCCCTGGTCGTGTTGCTCAAAGCCAGCAATGAATTTATTGGCTGGTTGTATTTATTATTATGGTGACTTGCGCTTAATGCTGTTCTTCAGTTAACTCTATAGAGTGGTGCATCACCAAGAGCTCAGTCCTTTGATCTTCTGCTCATATTGGCACCTACAGTCATATGAAATAGTTTGGGAACCCCTCTCAGCTTGCATAATAATTGACTCGACTTTCAACAAAACAGATAACAGTGGTACGTCTTTCATTTCCTAGGAACATCTGAGTACTGCGGTGTTTTCCGAACAAAGATTTTTAGTGGCACAGTATTTAGTTGTATGAAATTAAATCAAATGTGAAAAACTGGCTGTGCAAAAATGTGGGTCCCCTTGTAATTGTGCTGATTTGAATGCCTGTCACTGCTGTCACAACAATGACCATTAGACATTGCGAAGGTTTGGGGCAGCCACCCGTATAATTGTTTACAGCTGCAAAACGAACTAAATAGCAAAGACATGTGCATTCAACTGAGTCCAAAACAGAACTGATTCTCTTCAGGCAATATGGCGGCTTTAAAGGCCAGAAAAGGAAGTGATGTCATCAGCACCGGAACCGGAAGGGACGTCATTGGCTGCCCCAGAGCCGGGCGGGATTTCCCTAGACTGGTCTGCAAAAGATTGAGAGGGAAAATTAGTGCACTTCGCCACCTCCTGCTCTGGCATGGAATTACATGTATTCAAGCCCTTTGGTTGTCTCCAAAACACACGTGTGTGACACTGCTCAATGCTGATTACTTGGTTGATGAGCTCATTAAGCCTTGAACTTCATAGACAGGTGTGTCCAATCATGAGATATAAAGGTATTTAAGGTGGTCAATTACAAGTTGTGCTTCCTTCCCTTTGACTCTCCTCTGAAGAGTGACAGCATAGGATCCTCAAAGCAACTCTCCAAAGATCTGAAAACAAAGATTGTTCAGTCTCCTGGTTTAGGGGAAAGCTACAAAAAGCTATCTCAGAGGTTTAAACTGTCAGTTTCAACTGTAAGGAATGGAATCAGGAAATGGAAGGCCACAGGCACAGTTGCTGTTAAACCCAGCAGGTCTGGCAGGCCAAGAAAAATACAGGAGCGGCATATGAGCAGGATTGTGAGAATGGTGACAGACAACCCACAGATCACCTCCAAAGACCTGCAAGAACATCTTGCTGCAGATGGTGTATCTGTACATCGTTCTACAATTCAGCGCAATTTGCACAAAGAACATCTGTATGGCAGGGTGATGAGAAAGAAGCCCTTTCTGCACTCACACCACAAACAGAGTCGCTTGTTGTATGTAAATGCTCATTTAGACAAGCCAGATTCATTTTGGAACAAAGTGCTTTGGACTGATGAGACAAAAATGGAGTTATTTGGTCAGAACAAAAAGTGCTTTGCATGGCGGAAGAAGAACACCGCATTCCAAGTAAAACACCTGCTACCTACTGTCAAATCTGGTGGCGGTTCCATCATGTTGTGGGGCTGTGTGGCTAGTTAAAGGCGAGGGTTGGATGAATTCAACCCAATATCAACAAATTCTTCAGGATAATGTTCAAGTATCACAGTCACAAAGTTGAAGTTACGCGGGGGTTGGATATTCCAGTAAGACAATGACCCAAAACACAGTTTGAAATCTACAAAGGCATTCATGTAGAGGGAGAAGTACAATGTTCTGTAATGGCCGTCACAGTCCTCTGACTTGAATATCATTGAAAATCTATGGGACGATTTGAAGCAGGCTGTCCATGCTTGGCAGCCATTAAATTGAACTTAACTGGAGAGATTTTGTATGAAGAATGGTCAGAAATACCTCCATCCAGAATCCAGACACTCATCAAAGGCTATAGGAGGACAGCGTCTAGAGGCCAAAAGGAGGCTCAACTAAGTATTGATATCATATCTCTGTTGGGGTGCCCACATTTATGCACCTGTCTAATTTTGTTATGATGCATATTGCATATTTTCTGTTACTCCAATAAACTTAATGTCACTGCTGAAATCCTACTGTTTCTATAAGGTGTGTCGTATATTAAAAGGAAGTTGCTACTTTGAAAGCTCAGCCAATGAGAAACACAAATCCAAAGAATTAAGAGGGGTTCCCAAACTTTTTCATATGACTGTACCTCTTGCTACAAATCAGCTCTTCCAAGTAGTGCTTGACTGATAAGTGCATCAGCATCTCTGCTGTTCACTTAATTAAAATTATATTAATTTCAATGCTTTGTTAAAATAGTTTAATTGGATTCATTTTATTTTACATTAGTAAACATTCACATTGGATAGTACTCACCCACAGAATGGGGCAAAGACTGGTTTAAAATTTGGTTTGGGCAATGCATTTGATCTGTGTTGATGGAAAGGACAACTGAATATTAAGTTCCACAACAATTAAATGAAATGGAAATATTATATTTCCTTCAAAATGTATGCCAGTCATTTTGAGCCTTGATATTTGAAACCAACAAAAACCCACTTTTGTCCTACAACATCAACTTCAAAGTGTAGAATATACAGTATTGTCAACTGCAAGTTCTATCAAGTTACTAAATGTAGGCATAGCATAATATTCAGGGTATTTGGAGATTTGGGTAATTGATTTGAAAGTTTTTGTTTATTTACTTAATCAAAAGAGACAGAAAACATTTTATGAAATGTTTCTGCAACACTGAATCATTTTCCAAGATAACAGTTATAATGTAATTACATACTGTATATTAATAGATTATATTCATCCATCCATCCATCCATTATACAACCCACTATATCCTAACTACAGGGTCAAGAGCCAATCCCAGCCAACACAGGGTGCAAGGCAGGAAACAAACCCCAGGCAGGGCGCCAGCCCACCACAGGGCACACACCCACCCACACACCAAGCACACACTAGGGACAATTTAGAATTGCCAATGCACCTAACCTGTATGTCTTTGGACTGTGGAAGGAAATCCACGCAGACATGGGGAGGACATGCAAACTCCACGCAGGGAGGACCCGGGAAATGAACCCGGGTCTCCTAACTGCGAGGCAGCAGCGCTACACACTGTGCCACCAAGATTATATACAGTATATTTTTAATAGCAGTTTGCAATACCATGTATTTAAAAAATGAGCCCAAATAGAGTTGTGGTGGCTGAAATTATTTTTATAGACATCAGATTCCAACTCAAGCAAGTGTTGCATTTGTTGTGCTATTGCAGCTTGTTGGCAGTGGAGGGTGTATAACTAACTGTAGTTCATATTTCTTAAATATAACAATTTTGAAAGAAGTGCCCAATGTAGAAGTAAACACGTTTCTCAAAATTACTTTAATATTGTAGGTCAAGAAATATCGAATCTTTATATCCCTGCCCGGGACTGGTTCCTGCCTTGCACCCTGTGTTGGCTGGGATTGGCTCCAGCAGACCCCCGTGACCCTGTGTTTGGATTCAGAGGGTTGGAAAATGGATGGATGGATAATATGCAGTCGTGAGGTTGTTTTTAGTGTAACATAAAGATGAGGCCAGTCTCTATTGCCTGGGTGTACCTCATTTAGGTGTCTTCTACTTATGCCTGCCATTAAGCTGACATTTCACCCAAACTTCACAGTTTCTCTTGCAGGTGGTGAGCCCACAGGATGACTCAATATCACTGTTTGGACTGAGCCCAGCTGGGTTAAGTGGCTTGCCTAACCGTGAGGCGTTCACCAGTGAATACCACCCCATGTCTCACTTCAGAAATGGTACCCAGTAACCCTATGAAAGGCAGACTACAATATTTTCCAGTTTGCACCGTCATGAAGGTCATTGTGAAATGTTCTTTCTCTGACCTCCCAGCCCTAAGCTGTTTACCATAGGAGAACGCTACCAGGAGCACAAAACTGCACAAACCTAACTCTGAGAATCCCTAAGGATAACAGTAAGGTACTTCTATCTATCTATCTATCTATCTATCTATCTATCTATCTATCTATCTATCTATCTATCTATCTATCTATCTATCTATCTATCTATCTATCTATCTATCTTGAGTGTAATTCATTCCCTATATGAACGTAGTGAGAGCTTTGTCTGAATACTTGCCATTAAGTCAAATATGTTCACTGTGGGTGTCAGACTCCATCAAGGCCGCGTCTCTTCACAGCTTCTCCTTGTGATTTTGATGTCAAGGTTTATCCAAGGATGTGAGGACTGTTTCTAGTTGGGATACGGGTAGCATTGTTGCTTTAGGAAGATGAAGTTGCACCCAATGTGTCATCGAACTGTGACCTTCAGCATGCACTTGAGTAGTTCACATGGCAAGTGTCAAGCAACAGGTATGGTAATCAGCACTTCCAAGCCTGCCTTTCCAACTCTATCTAAACAGAATAGTGCAAATTACCCAACTCTTTAATATCAAAATTTAAGCTTCTTTCCTCCTTCCTCCCTGGACTTCTCGTTCTTCATTATACTTGGCTCCTTTTCCTCCCTGCTAGACAAGCTCTTGCATCTGCTCCTCTATCATCTCCAAACTCACCTGACTGAGGAGACGGAGGCCTTTCTGTGGAGCATATCCAGGTTAGCCCTGTTCTCACAGAAATGCAGCTTTGCATGCACAACTGCTCTGGACATTTTTTTCCCGATTCTTGCAGACGCCTCTGCAGTTCAGTATAATGTTTCTAATTAACAGTCTGTTCACGGGGAAACTCTGTATTAACAAGTCCGTTATTGTTGAGAGACGTGATCATCATTGTTCTGGTGTTGAATGACCTGACATGCTTTTTTCAGCTTGTAGAAAACAAACCACAGAAGTCTAAGATTGTAGAATAAATGTCAGAAATACATGTCTTGATCAGATCAGTGCAGTGCCAGATTTAACAAGACTGTAGGCATGCGATAACTAGCGGCATAGTTGATAACTACACCCTACTACCGTGTTATTGACCAATTCTGGGAATTTTTAGGATGCCCCTTGTGTGTCTCATATTTTGCAATGGCAGTGTTTTTTTATCTGTAATGTTAAGAGTTTGATTTTTGGCCGTGAGCTGCTCATTTCCTTTAAGAATTCTACTCATGGTCACTTCTAAAGTGTCTGGTTCCTTCAGAATTACCTGGCACTTCAGTTGAGTGGATTTTTTGATTATATACCTGAAGCAACGTAAAATGTGCAGGAAGCAGAGGCCTACAGCATACATTTGTTCATTTCACCTTGCCCCTTGTTGCATTGAATAGATTACGAAGAAAGCTTAGGATGTAACTAATCGCATTGCTAAAAGCAAAAGATTCACAATTGCTGGCAACTGGGCTACTTATTTAAAATCTTAATGCGCTCAGCACTTCCCATTTAAAGTCACAAAAATCACAGATGGAATTTCTTGGCTTTAATATGTGAAAAGTTACATATATCAGGCAAGGCTGGAATGAAATTGGTATTTTTAACAATAATGTCCTCCTCATTGGAAACCCCACTGGAGTAATTATGAACAAAAACAGGCCATTTATTTCAGCAAAAATGTTACTCTGAACTGCTAAAAAAGATCACACAGACAGCTAGATATCTTTTTCTACTTTAAATGATTTTTCATTCATACTTAAAGCTGTGCACTTAATTTTACAAAATACGGTAAAGTTTTTACTGCGGTGGGCTG
This sequence comes from Erpetoichthys calabaricus, assembly GCF_900747795.2. NCBI lineage: Eukaryota > Metazoa > Chordata > Cladistia > Polypteriformes > Polypteridae > Erpetoichthys > Erpetoichthys calabaricus. Next base: position 29,347,939 of record NC_041409.2, on the reverse strand, counting down.
GCGCCCTGCCCGTGATTTGTTCTTGCCTTGTGCCCTGTGCTGGCTGGGATTGGCTCCAGCAGACCCCCATGACCCTGTAGTTAGGATATAGCGGGTTGGATAATGGATGGATGGATGGTAACGCTTTAAACAATTTCTGCTTATATTTTCAAACAAATTTACATAAAAACTAGACAATTTTAGGAATTCTCTGTTGGAACTTGGGTTCAGTTCTTGAAGTATCTTTTTACTATCTGAGTGAGATCACTGGATAATGTAGTCTCTTTCCACATCCTAAAACAAATATGGGACTTTAATGAGCCTAGTAGGTGTGACTGTATATATGGAGAAAATAAGGAGATGCAGATGAGAGAAGAACATTCAAAGTCCATGGAGAGCATCACTGTGACTTCCAGTAGGCAGGCATTTCACCTTGTGTTATTTATGCACTGAGCTGTTATACTTGCATGCTGCTTTAATGAAATAAATGGTTTTTTTCAGAAAATGGATTGAAAGGAATGATATTAACATCCAAACTATCTATGATAATCCAAGAAGAGGATGATGTTTATTATTGGACTAAACTGTAGCTGATATTTAATCAGTAAGCCAGGCAGAGGTGAAAAACATAAGTCAGCCTCACCCTCAAGATGTATTAAGCAACTAGACATTAAGCCCGTTATAATAACGGGCGCTAGAATAGTAGTGCATATATATTAGTAGGAACAGTCTGTATTAAATGGCAAAGGACCGTCCATTTTCTGTTACAGTAATACTGGCTTGTATGTGGCTGTAATATGCGTCACTGTATTGTGTGTCTTTAGTTTTCTCTCACAGTAGTACGTCTCTCCAGCAAGTATTTCAATCTGTGCTGGCGTGCAGCTGATTATTGTATTTATGGCGTCTCCCCAGCAATGGATTTTATGTGCGCAAAAATAAATCTACTTTTAAAAGTCATCCTATTGTAATATCATGAAAATTTGTATATTTAGGAAAACACTTTACACTTTACCGGGCCAAGTTTGTTAATCGCAAATCTGACATCCTCAGAGTGAACAACAAACACTAATCCCACCTCTTTGGGGAAGCTGGTCTTCGCGTCTCAGTACCCGATTGGATTTTTCGTACGTTATGTTTTAGGTCTTACCTCATTTACCGAAATCCGATTGGATCGGCCGCGCGATATTTTATAGGTCCCGCCCTCTCTGTCTTGTGTGACGCGTCAGGTGGCCTTTGAAGCATCGCACCGTACCCCGCGCATGCGCACTTGACCAGAAGACACACACACACGGACACATGGACGCACACAGGGATTTTATTAAAGAGGATGAGGAAGAGAATGAGCAAAGGTCAAGTAATTTAGATCAAGTGGTGTCTGCACATATTTGTACTAAAATCGTCCCTAAAAGTACTATATAAAATAAACTGGATTTCTAAATGAATAACAAGGTTCTTTACTAATCTAATGTAAAGGTTTTTGTGTGTTACCTGACATTACAGTGCCACTATGAACTGCACCCAAACCCTACCAAGAACAGGAAAACTGCAACTAAACTGCAGTCTGTTAATAACTGAGAATGTATTCACAGTCCAACCAACCGAACTGACATGAGCAGCACGACCTGAGACAAGATTACAAAACTTCTTTCACAGATTTGAGTAACTGAGTAGCAGAAGCACACTATGGTGAATTGTCCCTTATTCTGCCAATATTTAGCCTCTAGCAGGCATGAGTTGGGGCTGATTGGAGGACATCATCATTGTTATCTAAGGGTCTTTATTTTTGTGTATTTTATGTTTTGCTGCCCTTTTTTAATGATTGTTTTTCATGTGTTTTCTGTATTTTCTGTTATGTTCATAATTGCATATTGTCCCTGCACTTCAATTCCATGCGCTTTGTGGCATCCAGACATTACTCCTTCTGTGCTCTCACTCTGACTATTGAACATCAGAATACCATTGGGCTTGTGTGGGGGAATTTGTGAGTATTACTGTTGAATTTACTCATCTTTGTGACTTTCTTACTTCTGTTTAATGATTACGTCTTCTGGATCAAGTCTTGCACTTGTTTCACTAGGAACACTTTTTAGGCAAATCCTTTTTGCTTATGTTGCTTGTATTTTTCTTTTTTTTTTTCATTTAAATCCTTTACTTATATGTATTGGTTGCCCTTTGATACACAAGCCGAAAGTTTATGGTCACCCTTTCACTTACGGGTTTTTTGCTGTATTTTGGAACATTTCTTTATATTTTGAACTAATAAGCCAGTTTTCCCCAGTTTGGGCCTAGCCAGGTTTAAGCCTGCAGGTAGATATACAGGGCAAGCTGGTCTGGGTGGGTATTTTCTGGGCTGGCAATTGAAAGTACTGGCCTGCCATTTTGTAGTTTTTATATTCTTTATATTTTTACCATGTGTGAGACTGCAGATCACAACAGTCATTAGCACACACAAACTTTTGTGCCAGTCAAAACGGGCTCTCATTTTAAATCCACAGGTACAACATTTTCTTCTCAACTAATTTCATTCTCTTGATGGATTAGATTTTTTGTCTAAGAGTACATCTTATTGTCTTGTCATAATTGTGTTTAGCTATATTGAATTTCCAACAGGCAATTCAACCCAATTTATTTATCCTCATGTAATGACAGATCGTTTGGTTAAACCAGCCACAGGGGATGCACAAACCAGTGTGTTTGTTTCTTCGTGCTAGTCCCAAGCCCGGATAAATGGGGAGGGTTACGTCAGGAAGGACATCCGATGTAAAATTTTGCTAAATTAATATGTGGAAAGATTATCTGCTGTGGCAACCCCTAACGGGAGTAGCTGAAAGAAGAAGAATGACCGGTGTTTTGGTTAGTACCATATTGTACTGGTCACTGACTTGAGTCTCATGCTACTTGGTTCTTTATACCTGCATGAGCAAGACACAGGTGGTGAAGTGGACTTTGAGAAGAAGGGTGCTGTACAAGATAGTGAGAGCATTATGAAGAACGTTAGGAAACAAGAGGACACCATTAAGTGGGGCAATATTTTTAGGTTATCCAGAGAGTGTCCAAGAAGTAATTATTTTGAGGACACAGAAGTAAAATAATATAAAAGTAGATTAAAATAAGTCACAGTTATCACTTGGAGGCAGCAATGGGGTCTGATAAAGGTTTGATACTGCTAATTTGTCCTTCTGTTGCATGAAGTATTATGGATGATAGGCCATCTGAGAGCGCTGTGGGGAAGATCCCATGCTTTCCACAATGTTTTGCTGATTCCAAAATTAATTCCCGAATTTGTCTGGAAAGAAGGTGTGTGTGGAATTCAACAGCCACAACTGCTAGGAACTCATTGAGTGTGGAGTTGGAAAGTAAAGTAAGGTGAAAAAGGATAAAATTTAGATGGTGTGAGAAAGAAGTGACAAATTGGTAAAGAGACTGGGGTTGGAAAGAGGGAAAGGGAGACCTTTGGTGGTGGTACATCGTGATGGGCTAGTGGTCAGACCTGGTACAAAGTGTTGCAAGCACAAATGCAACACTGCATGCCCAGAAAGGCAGTAGGATTTGTTACATTTTTTTTTTTGCACTTTCATTTTATCATTTTGTGTTTTTTTTGTTTTTTTTGTATACTATACCAGGGTGCTCGGCCCTTCCTCGCTTTCCTCACCAACCATCGGGCACTCCTCCGCTAGAGAAAGCATTTGTATTTAAAGAGATGGTATATAGAAGAGTATGCAGCTCGCGGAGGGAAGACGGTTTTGTCCTTAGTTATTATAGATAGAAAATCATTTACTTGAGTATTTCACTACAGCTGTCTATTTTAAATACCAATGAATAATAAAATGTAGCAAAAAAGTAAAACATAATAAAACGTAAATAAAAAATTAAATTACATTAACGCCTCCTCAAAAACAATATTATGAATAACTATTCTCTAACTTACATTCTATAAACGTTTTTGCATTGATGTTCGCATACTGTTTGAGATATTTTTCTCTTTTTCGTTTATTGGATAATTGTCTTTCTTCTTGATTTTTATTATGCGCAGCTCTTTTTTGTTCATTTACTTTTTTCGATGTTCATTGTCTACTCTTGCTGCTCTTTTTGTATCGCAATCTAAAATTCGACGTTCTTGAATAGATCATTTGTGTTTCTGCCTTGCCATTATAACTGCCTTGAAGGGCGAGTTAGTACTGAGAGTGGCACGTTGTGGTATGGAGGGAGGATGTGCGCAGTAGGAGTATTGATTGGGCGAGCAGAGCGGAGGGGAGTGGTCAAGACTGGATGACGGAAAACTTTTATTTAATATAATAGAGAGAAACAGCCCCTTGTTATGCTTTGACATTCTTAGTATAATACTAGGTGCAGAGATACCCCTGTTCAAAGATGGTTGGTTACTTTGACATACATAACTAATTATAAAAAGGAGTGTTCCTTAAGCTCAGCTTTCATGACTTAAAAATGCAGACATACTAAAGTAAATGAATAGCAGGAGATTTCATCAGCTGTGTGTTCTCCCTTTGTTTGTCTACAGGCCTTCTGGAGACTGCAGTTTGGTATTGTCTAAAATCAGCTATTTAGTGAGACTAAATTGGAGCTAGTGCACGGCACAGTCACACTAATTCAATGGGTTTTGTCTTTCTATGTGAAGGACAGCTACATATTTATCTTTAGGCAGCAAGATGAATTTGGTGATGCAGAACAAACCATAGAATGTGCCCCAGCTATTGACAAACACATCATATCTCAAGCCATTTAGCACTTTTAAATTTTGTGCTGTAAATACCCTTAAGGACCATTCTCATCATATGATATGTTACATGCCTCAATACCCAAGATTACCATGCATTAATTTGTAGGTAATTGATTTTTTTCTGAATAGATTTAGATAAAATGCACATTGTAATACCTAATACAAATTAGAATCCTAAAGCATCCCAGCAAAGAAAACACAAATTCCAAATATGTGACAATGATAGCTTTAGGAAACTGAATTCACAGATGTAAAGACAAGCCAGAGAAAGGAAAAAGCAAATAAAATTGTAACTTTACTTATTTAGATTCCAGAGATATTATCAAGTAGTACAACTAAGATATTATTATTTTCAATAAGGATTAAACTTTCTTAAGCTGTAAAGATAACACAGATAAATGTGTCAATAAGTAATTTTATAATAATATGAAAAAACCTTGTTTGTTTGGAAATGTGTTAGGCGCATTTAACTTCCATTCCCTGTAAATATATATATATTTAAGAAGTGACCAGGTCAGGCAGACAATTCAGAGAAAAGACCACCCTGGTAACCTCATTTAAATTACAAACTCAAAACACAGCTGATTATGGCTCAAACAAAAAAGGACTTCCTTAAAGATAAATGTAGTGGTTAGCAGTAGGAGGTCTGTCGTCTGGGTTAGTCAGCTTAGCATCTGACACCACCTTCCAGGGACGAGCGAGCTGCCTTTTATGATAGAGATAGGAAGGGGTGGAGTTTTTGAGCAGGGGCAGGGTCAACCATCCTTTTTGGGTGCTTTTAAATTGGCTGTGGAGGAAGAAGGAGAAGATAATGTTAGCATCAGTGCCCCCTCTTGTTCCGGGGTGGTATTGTTTACCTCGACAGAATCAGGAAGGTGATCCCCCAGATGTGCATATGTGACATTATATATATATATATATATTATCCATATATCTATATATATATATATATATATATATATATATATAATCCAACGTCTGTCTGTATGTCTGTCTGTCCACTTTTCACGAGAGAACTACTTAACGGATTTTTCTATAATTTGCTTGAACATTCCGGTTGATTTTGCAACTTCTCTCATCATGCTAAGTATCATAGTTTGCTTGTGGTACTGATTTATTTGGGCGCATCCAAGAGAGATGCAGCGGACCAAGGGGAGGGGGGGCGGGGCCTTCCTCACTCACGCTCCAGCCTCGGGGTGTGTACCGTACGTCCGCTTAGCGAGCAAACTAGAGGACTACTTAGCAGATTAAATTGGGTTTTTTTCTATAATTTGCTTGAACATTCCAGTTGGTTTTGTGACTTCTCTCATCACGCTAAGCATCATAGTTTGCTTTCAGGAGTGATATACTCGCTCTAATCCGAGACAGAGGCTGCGGGCCAATAGGAAGGGGAAGCGTGACGTCAAGAGTAGGGAGCTGGACAGGTTTTGGAGCCACGGGGGACGGCTAGTATATATACATAGGTGTGTGTGTGTGTGTGAATAAACTGAGGAATGCAAAACAAAGTTAAGAGAAACTTATAAATTCAGTTAATCTTTTTTTTTTTACCCAGTATATCAGCCTGCAAAAAACATGGGAAGTCTGTTTTATTTATTGCAATTGAGAAGTATTTAGAAGCTACTTAACTGTTAACCAGTTGTCATAATTTAATTATTATTAACATAGTTATTTGGCAGAACATATCAGAAAAAAACAAAAAAAAAAACGAGACTACTGATTAGAATTTCATAAAGGCAACTTTTCAGTATATTTGAAAAAGGCTAAATTAAATAAATAAGGATAAAACAATAGATATATGAACAGCTAAAGAACAGCACAAGTGTAAAATGATCCCTAATTGGATACGATGTACGGTACTTTTATATCTAAAATTAGGTCTGCTAATCTCATCAGTACAACTCCAACAGTAACAACTGAGCAGAAGAGGGGGGTTACATGAAGCTTGCTGTGTCCTTGTATATTTGTCATGATTCTAGAGCAAAGAATTTCTGGGAATACAAGGATTTTATTTAAGACTAGGATGCTCTTAGTCATCTTTGACCCCTCTGTTTATCATGTCGTCAGGTCTTGCTAACACTAGAATTACCAAAGCTTACAAAAAAACTCGTAAATCCGGCCCACCTTAAATCCACTCGCACCTCTCCTTTCAGCGTCTTTTGTCTTGTAAATGTGTTGATAAACCCAAGCAGCAAGCAGCCTGCTATACCATCCCCACCACCGCTGCAGAAACGGCCGGATTTACGAGTTTTTTCTCAAGCTTTGGCAGTTCTAGTGTTAAGCTTGCAGGAATTTTTTTTTAATTACAGTGTGGTGGGCAGAGGTATATTCCCAGATTATTTGAGTTCTTAGTGGACATGCTTTTGATGAGGAAGAGTCAAGCTGCAAATAGTGAACTGTTGATCAGTGAAATCTTCATTATAAAACTTACTGCAATTCCCAAAATACTCTCCTTGAGACGCAATACTTGCACATTAAAGTGCTTAGGCACCTGCAGGAAAACATCAGGAAAAAACATTCAAAAAAAGTGAAACACCAAAGAGTAGATTTTGCATTGTCAGCCAAAGAGGTTTTGATCAAAAACAATGTGGTTGTTACTTTGCACCCCCCATATTTGTCAGATCTTTTCCCTTGTGACTTCTTTTTGCTCCCAAAATTAAAATTTAAACTGAAGGGAAGAACATTTGCCACCATCTTAGAAACCCAGTAAAAAAAAAAAAAACACAGGAGGCTCTAGATATGGTAAAAAAAGGGGGATACAGGAATGGGAGAATGAATGGGAGAAGCAATGAGACAAGTGCATCGTAAGAAGAGCATTTTAAAGGTGACGAAAAAGGAATTTCTGCAAGTTTTTTTTTAAGCAATTCTGAGCAGTTTTGGGTCTCTCGTTGTTAGCCATGCCCTTTGTGACAAGATATCCATATATACTCTATGAAATATGGCCACTGAGTAAAAACTGTGGAAAATTCTGTGAAAAAGCAGAAAGGAACATAAGACATGTATCTTGAGAAAACATAGATAATCTATTATTAAAATGTATCCATGGTCTCCAAAGTAAAAATCCGTATGTTAGAAGATACTTTGTGTTTCTGTATGTATAATTTGTATGATGTATTTGTGTCCTACACATTTCAAAATTATGCTAATGTGACAGGTGTCTGGTCACACTAGACACCGTTAAAATATCCGACTACGCCACCCAGTTTTTTTAAGAGCCTGGGAACTTTTGAAATTTACCGATAATAGCACACGGGTTTCTTTAAATTGGGTGGTGAGTAAACATACAATGAAAGACACAGCAGCAATTTCAGGAAAAGCAACACTAACTTCTATTAGTGTTCTTTCTATTTCACTCTGGGCTCCTTGTGTTGCTACGACCTCATCCACCAGCTTCACTTGGTCCTTTCATGCGGCTTCCCTCTCTTGCTGGACCCACAACCGGCATCTCCTTGTGGAGCTGTCTCTTCCTCCCTGGAGGTAAATGTTGCTGTCCTTGTGCCTCACGTCCTACCAGCCACGTACCCTCGTCTGCCTGCGAGCCCCTGTGCTCTGTGAGAGTGTCTTGGCAGCGTTCTCAGTGGACCGTCCCTCACCCCTGCCTTCTCCTGCCCAGAAGTTTAAATCTCTTTCAGTCCCTGCCTAGATCAACAGGATGATGGAACAAACAAGGGCACATCCAAATTTCCTGGGCTTAACAAATAGTGTAAACACAAGTTAACAAAATGTATTGTTACTAACTATCAATGAGTACAAATATGCTGATTAGAAACCAATATTCTCACACATGTTCATTTCTAAGTCAGGTAAATACAAACATTTTAAAAAGGAAGGACCAGTTCTTCTATGACAATTTTATAGTGTTTGTACATTTAAGCAGCTAAAACTTCAAAGCTATGATTCTTTTGCAAGATCACAAATACCGATATCCTGTAGACAGCCATCACAGTAATCAGTAACAGGATTACCCAGGAAATTTGCCTTTTAACTTCTCACCCCAGTCCCAACAATGGTGCCTATTGCATCTTCATCTGCTGTGTTTCAAATGTAATATTTACATGTTCCTTTGCCTAAGAGAGAAACGAAACCACCCAGTGTACAAAAAATGTCCCCCTCTGACACTAAACATCTGACTTGGGTACACAGATAATATAATCCATCCATTTCCTAATTCACTTGTTTAGCTCTGAGTTGTGAGCCGCTTTCCTTCCTAGAAGCACTGGACACTAGGCAGGATGTGGTGCCAGTTCAATGAGGGGCACACTTACACACACTCCATTCTCACTTATCATGGGCCAATTTACAATTTACAATTAACTTCATCTTTCAGAATATGGGAGAAAAAATCCACAACAACTGGAAAACAGCATATGCAGACAAGGAAAGAACATACAATATCTGCAGAAGAAGTGCCCAGTCTGGGGTTCAAACCAACAAGCTGTGATGCAGCAGTGCTAACAACTATGAAGTGTTAATAGCACAGCCAAAATGGTTGCAAAATAATTTTTAATACCATGTGGAACTGAATACACTGAAAGCTTGATAAAATGTTCACGATGACAAATTCAAGACTCACTTAGCTAGGGGGTCACCTTCCCTAGTCAGACTATTCGTGAAGGTGATAATGAATATTATCAGAAACATTTGTTTCAAAAGAAAAAAAGAAAGAGATTGCAATTTTAGATGCATAGCAAAGTAAAAGTGTATTTTTCCTTTTTAATCTACAGCGCTGTACATCCGAACATTTGTTAACTGGATATAATAATCCCCTTTATAAATACATTGCTTGACTAGCAACTGTCTTTTGCTGTTCATGTGAAATGTTTAATGAGGAGCTTGAATATTATTTTCAGTATTTGCATCTTACATCATAAAGGGTGCATAAATCTGAACAAAACTCACTCATGCTGGTCTAATTTAGAGACATGAATGTACATTAACAATACATTATTTCATAATTTACATAAATATTATGTAATTTGGAGACATCATCTTACGTCATAAAGGGTGCATAAATCTGAACAAAACACACTTTCTCTCACTCATGCTGGTCTAATTTAGAGACGTGAATTCACCTGACATGTATGTCTTTGAGATGTGACAGAACAAAGATGAACTCCCTTTGTTTGTTGATAAGGGGAGAACCAGCAAACAGCACACCGGGAATTGCATTGGTGGAAAATTAACGCAGATTCTTGGAGTCAAGATGCAGCTGTCTGAATTACTCTACCACCATAAAGTCTACCGATATTTCATCGTCAATAAAAATGGGGAATGGAAATTTTGATAAAAGAGTGAACATCTGAGTAGTTGTTTTCCTTTAATACTGGTTTCAGCGCAAATAAAATGCACTGTTTATATACCAAAAGTATGTGTGATATATGTAAATGTACAGATCTGGATTGTGTAGAAACAATTTTGCCATATTCTGTTCAACATGGCCAGTCAGTTGCTGGTGCCAGAATAATATGATGTTGATGAAAGTTACATATCTAAAATCATTGAATTATTGAAGATAACTCTAAAACATTGCATATGAAAAGGATAATCACCTTGGTTCAAATAACTGCTGTACATTTAACACCTTGGGAAGTGATATAGACAAATATTTATGAATTCACATCCACTTCTTGCACTTGCATTACGCTCCTATGAGAATAATTTCATGCTTGAAACCACTCGACTTGCTGTTTGGCTTTTTGTACTGCTTAGAAGTCTCTGCATGTGTGTACCAATTCTAATCCAATTTCCATTTGCCAATTATTCAGTGTACAATGTGGTGCATTTATTATGCTTTATAAATGAAGTATTGTTCAGCTGACCTTGCCTGAAGGTACCCTTTTATTTCTCCTGTTAGGTCACATAGCATCGTGTTAAGGCTGAGTCCGCTGTGAAATGTGGCCTCCTGCTGACTATAAGCATAAGCATAAGCACGCTTCTCTAAAGCCAAAGCATTCCTGACTCCATGCTACATTTTTTCCACATATACTGTATATGGTCAACAAGAATCTTGGTGTTCTCTGGAGACCCAGAGCATGGAAGTCTGTTAGGTTACATAGCTGATGGCTCCTGTTTTCCTTTAGACTGATTAACTTTTTATAAAATGTCACCTCACACCTACTTTTAAGGCTTGGATGTCTTGAGCTGATTGCCAACTGTAAACAGACCTAGAACATGCCAGAGAGTGTAAGTGTGGCCTGACATTACGTGTGGAGATGCTTTGTGCCCTGATGCTGCCAGGATATACTCTAAGCACTCCCCTCGATCATATTACATGTACTTAGAATATGAATCTCATCATGCATTCATTAACGACTGGCATGAAGTATGACATCAATTATGGACCATTTTAACATTCATGGGACGTGTAGGAGCGTGCTTATAGCATACTGGATTATGATGGAAGGAAAACTCCTCTGTCACTGGACGGGGATTAAAAAATGACTAACCTTCTCCTTGGACAGACGTCAGAGTGGACATCACCAGTGTGCTTGTCACATATTTTCTTCTGCTCCACATTTTTTATTTAAAACAGCCAGGCTGGCTGATCACATTCTGTTTCCTAAAACTTTTTGCTTTTATTGAATGGAGTAAGCCCTGTGTTGGCTGGGATTGGCTCCAGCAGACCCCCGTGACCCTGTGTTCGGAAAATGGATGAATGGAGTAAATGTAATATATATTCATCATACAATAGTTATCGTACAGGTAACGAGCATTGCATTGCATCTAGCAAAACATTTATAAAGTGCCAAAATAAAAACTTTATTAATGTACAAACTACTCATTCAAGCTTCATTATTCTATAGTATGATTTTACAAAAATATATATATTTTCTTTGTTTGTGTCCTTGCTAAATCAGGAAGAATACATTAAAGAAATGTTTTGTCAGACAATCATCTGCATTCTCTGTCTCTCTGTCTATTAACAGCCTTCTTAATCCAGTTCAGGGTTGAGGGGGACAAGCCTAATAATAATAAATAATTGATAGTTACTAATATTTATTCATCCAATTTGTTGCTGCACAGCTGATAACCAAATATTAAAAACATGAATATCAGAAAAATGTTTTTTATTCTTTCCTAAAAGATGAGTAATGGTACTGTATATTCATTACACATCAGAATTTTTTATGCTTTAGACACATTTTCCTAATTGAAGATTTAAGCTTCCTTAATCAGGCTTTCAGGCTAAAATTACTAAAGTTCAGCCAAATGGGAAAAGGACTAGAAACACAATTTACAGGTCCAGTAGCTTGGATAACATTTTCATATTAATTCAGGATTTAAATCCTTTTAGCTTTGCTAGTTACACATTTGCTTATGCTCCCTGCATTTTTTGTAAATGAAATGAAGAGGTCTGTTTTATTAGTCGTGAAATGTTCTACAAAATCAATCTTTTTCATGTGTATATACTGCAACAGGTATGCAGTATCCATTGCCAGGTTCAACTGCATTGGAACATGGAAGTTGGGAGATAAAGAGCGGTTTCAAGGTATTGTGTGACTCTCCACATCCCTTATTTATTTAGCCATACTTCAGTAAAACCCCTTCGTATTAATGGCCTGTCCTGTAAACTGATTATGACTCATGATGAATCTCAGACATTAAATGGGCAGATCATAATTAGCCATGTAAGTAACAGATAGCTCACATTTCATCAGACAAGCCATCCATTCTGTCATCCTTCCATTTTCTCCACCTGTCATCTCTAGCATGGAATGCCTATGAATTTGTGTCACTATGGGATGAACTTGGCATAAAGTGTTAATGCAAAAAGAAATAAACAGAACGGGTTTTGCTTGAACCTTCCACCTCTTCCAATTTTTCTTGTTAAGTTTTAAAAGAGACTTTCACAAAGACTTGTATTCCTTTTCTCTGCTAAAACAGCTTGTTATTTTACGGGGCTGCTAAAAAATGTATGCTGTCTGTTAATGCCTTTATGTTTGCCAAATAATTACATTTTCATAATTAGTTCAAGTAGAAAATGCAAAAAGCTCTGTGGTATTGCCAGTCTGGTGTTTTGGGAATGCTGTGTAAGGTATTGCTTGGCCACAAATGTTTTTGCAGATTAGAGATAAGAGCTGCCTAAGAGGCCTGCGCTCCAATGCAGCTGATTTGGGGTTTTTATCGACTATGAATAATGGCAAGTGGAGTCATATCTAGGTATAGCTGTATAAGACCAGATCATTGAACTGATAAAATAGGAAGTCAATCAACTGTGAAGCCAGGAGAGCACCAGCACACATATTGGGTGTTTTGCAGATCTTTGTCTACTTACAGAATTATAAGACAATCCATATTGTATGGTATGAATGGCCACACTCACGTTTGATTGTGTTTATGGCACTAGCTATGTTAATAATGCTTGAGGATTCAAACTTATTAAGCCTGCTTTCCTGCATGCTCATTTGTTCTATTCTACCACTGTGGCTGAGAACCAAGCTCCCTTCTCAGCTAGGTCAATCAGGGCTGTGGGACAATGTTCCCAAGAGAGAAGCTACTGCATACTGACAGTCATAGCTGAAATTCTCTGAGAAAGCACTGGATGTAGTCCTGGGTGCAAGTGCATTACAACTGTGAATGGTATATCCCAGTGGTTGGTAAGTACAAGAATAAGTAAATGAAAGTAGAGCCAGAGGTGTGACATTAAACTGTGGATTTACAGGATAAGAATCTGCATTTGAAAAAGGTTTTAAGAAGAGTTTACTCCAAAGCCTTTACAAGATAAAACAGCTTCCATTGCATCTTCTTTCCCATCTCCTTCACAGTTAGAGTAAGAAAAGTGTACATGGGACAAGAGAAAGATAGTTGAGAAGAAGACTACTGGTGCCTTCCCTTTATTGTAGAAGTGTCTGGATGCAAGGGTGCCTAGGGTGTAATCTTCCCACTATAGATTAGATTAGATAAAATTTATTAATCCCATGGGAGATTCAAATGCTTACAGAAGCAGAAACATAAAAAAACAAGAATACAAACTCACAGGACAGATAATACAACCAACCAACCAATCAATCAATCAACGTAACAAGTATATTGGTTGGAAACATTGAATTGCCTGATACCAGTAGGAAAAAAACCCCCAGAAGTGCTTCTTAGCACACCTTGTTAACAAATATTCTAGCTAACTGAACGTAAAAAAGGATGGTCCCAAAAACAAGACAATGACTCAGAAGAAGCTTCGAAATCTGCTATGGAATACCTCTAGAAACACAAGGTGAAAGTTTTGGAATGGCCCTCATGGTCCTCAAACCTGAACATCACTGAAAATCCATGGGTAAATATTAAACATGCCGTGCATGCAAAACAGACAAGAGAATATCACATCTGGAAAAGATTTGCAAGAAAAAATGAGGACATTTTTCTTAACAAGAATTCAAAGTCTTATAGCTGACTACAAAAAAATGTTTGTAAGATGTGATTTTTGCCAAAGGGGTGTTGCTAAGTGTTAACTTAGTACGGAGCCCAAAATACTGTAAAAGCACATTTACTCTTTTATTTTTTTAACATTTTTTAATTTCATACAAATACCATTGTTTTACTTTGTTTGGTGTCAAAGGTGCATTTATTATTTTTTACTTCAAATTTCAACTAAATATATAATTGGGTCGTGGTGTCCAAACATTTGCATAGATCAGTATATTGTATATTTTGTTGTTCATCGTATTTAATTTTGTCACCTAATGCCAGCATTTTGTCTGGCAATAAAGTTGAAAGTTCAAGTTCCAGTTCTTAAGAGAAGTTAAACAGAAGAAGGATACAGATGTGAAGACAAACTCCTGTTGAAGGTGGCAGAGCTCTATAGTGAGCAAAATAAGAATATGTTCAAGTAACCGAAGAAGACAGTTATTCACATTTGACACACACAACAGGAGTTAATATTCCACAGTTGCCAAAAGATGAAGCTACACCTATTGCTTGTTATAATAAGTTTGCTATAATATTAAGTTTACTGTGTCACTGTCTCTGTGCAGACATTTTAAATCTGTTTTTCTTTTCTTTGTACATGCATAGCAGAGCCAGATTTAGTACAAAGGGGCTCAGCGTTTAGAATTGCCGAGCCACGCATAGGACAAGATAGACAAAGACAGCTGGAGGAATGTATAGTCAGCCTAAAGACAGTTGTATACTATTCTGTCTTCTGTCAGCACAAAATCTTCTTTCCTTGTTTGGAAATGGACTATTTGCCGACGTGGGGGCCTGCATGTGGAGGAAGCAGTATAAAAGACTTGGACATCAGCCAAACACTTTGAAGCCGATGGACGGATGGAAGATTACGTCATCCGTCCTGAAAATCCTTTCAGAGCAGCGACAAAAAATGGCAGACTGTATAGATCAAGATCTCACCTTGGTATTGTCATGCTATTTGGCTTCCTTGTCTGTAATGCCACGTAAATTGACTGGAAAGAAAGCTAAGTTATTTTCTCTTATGTGATTTTTACCGCTGTATCACTGTGGGAGGGATATCGCCTTTTAATATCATATCTATATAGTTTTCAGTTACTTAAAACACCGCAATTACAAAAGAACTTATTCCAACTAGGGAGCTATACCGCCCCCTAAAGGAACACAGCTATGGAGAAAATCAGTATACCACAAGGAGTGCTCTCCCAGCTTCACATTTGTAGTGGACTCCATATTGTTGTCTCTCTGTGATTGTTTTCTATGTAAAAGAGTAGACATCATTCAGAAAGAGATTTTGACCACCTGCTGGTGATCCCTGTATATTGCAGGGCAAAAATAAATACTGTACTGCATATATTTTAAAGAGCAGGAAAAAAAAGACATCTTTGCAGAAGTGAATCCGTGAGTTGACTGATGGCAGGGCTGGAGTTTATATGGCTTCTGTTGACCTTATGAAGTGGGACTAAGAGGAATAACCCTAAGTGACATCATGGATCCTCAATATTAGAAGCATCTGGTCTGTATATGGAAAAGAACAGGATGTCAATAACTGTGCCCCCTCTTGGCTCAGGGTGCCACTGTCCACAACACACAAACCCTTTGAATGCCTCCTACTCGCACATGTCTGACACCAGGCACCTAAGATTTTTTTCTTGCTATAAGGAAGAAAGCTATTTGAGAGCGAGATGGCAGATTTCGCTTCCAGTGAATAGGAGTTTTCCTGTTTAGGTTGCTAGGTGATTCAGATAATTAAAACCTGTGCTATAAAACCTCTGAAAGGTATTTTCTCAATAGCTTCAATGTTGAAGGAAGACAGTTTGTGCCTAGATTCTCACCATCTCTAAGGGGCCTTTTTTAACAGTACCAGCCCAGGAGTATTCAGTGTGCAGTATTATTGTGCCAAGCAATGGTGTTGAGTGGCAAGCACAGCAGTGAGCTCTGCACCCCTGCTAATGTGTTTCTTCTCATTTGCACTCGAGCCTGGGATGTCAGCTCATATAAATTAATCAGAGCTTGATTCCAGGATCAAAGCAGAACACAAGAACAGGAGCCTGAAAGTTGTAGGTGAGATCCTTCCTTTATTTTTATATGGCTTATTCCATATCTCATACGTATTTACTTTCATCAGTTTCTCCCTCTGGTTATATCCACATTTTAACACATTGCAATATTTATCTCTTTCATTACACAGAGCTCTGTATTAAATTACGCGTATATTGTCACACACGTGCGCATGGGAGGCAGCTAAATGGCTTGAATGAGGGTAGTTCCGAGCCAGACCAGGATGTAGCAGAGTGCACTGACTCCTTTTTTAGCTTATCTACAGACCGTTCACGGGAAATGACGTCAAGTCTGCTTCTGACCTCTTTTACGTCACTTCTGGGTCCGAGCCTGTGGATGAAGACCCTTCCGGTTCCAACCCCTCTGATGTAATTTCCTGTTTTGGCCTTTAAAATCCTCCACCTTTCTCCTATACCCTCAGTTCTATTTTGGACTCTGAATCGTGCGTGTCGGTGCTATCATTTTGCAAATTTTACAGCCAGGAAATAACATACGGGTGGCTACCCTAAACCTTCCTATGGCTCTTGGTTGAGTTTGTGACAATGTATTGTACATTTTGTGTTTGCTGTCATTTTAAAGGGTATATTGAGAGTTGCCGCCTCAACACTGTTTAAAGTCCCCACCTTGCTGACTAGAGATAAGCAAACCTCACTGCATTTGCTTCAACTTGAGTTCAGCAAAATTATGGAAATGTTTGCGACTTTCACCAAACTCCACGTACTGCATTAATGTCTATGGGGAAGAGGGAACTGAACTAGTTTTGAATGGATTATAATGGCTGCAGTGGGCTGGCACCCTGCCCAGGGTTTGTTTCCTGGCTTGCGCCCTGTGCTGGCTGGGATTGGCTCCAGGAGACCCCCATGGCCCTGTAGTTAAGATATAGTGGGTTGGATAATGGATGGATGGAGGGATGGATTATAATGGTGCAATGGTTTTTTAGTGTTCCTGAGGACTAGGCAACTATTCTGGGCTGATTATTGTGGTCAAATATGTGAACTGTGCTGTGCCGAAGGAGTGCTAACCACTGTGCCTCCGTGCCTCAAACATCAACAAATGCATACAGAAAGAATACCACACACAAAATACAATAAATGGCCACAAACTAATAAATAAATAAAATATAGATCTTTACGTTCACAGAGTCCCAATCTTGAGGCACACATTGGCCTGTGTTGTGGAGCGGTGGCAAGGAACTGACTCGGAGTGGGAACGTCTTTTCTGCTACTCGTGAATCTGCACAGATGATACACACTCTCTTCTTCCTTCAAGAAGAAAGAAATGCCTTGTAAATAGTAATAAATGTTTCGTTTTTATTATTTCACAGCGTGTCCTGTGCTTTCTGATGAGGAGAGAGGGAAGGAGAAAGCTCCTTTAAGGCTTGTTTTAAGTTCTTGCTGGGTACATTGCTAATTTGCATGCATAATCAGCCATGTGGCGCTGACGCACTGGGATCAGTGTTATTTATCGGGTGGCAGTACTCATAAAACTGAGTTTTTTGTTTATTTTTTTAATAAATCTGGGATGGAAATCTGGCAGCATTTCTCAACCTTTGTGGCTTTGGGTCCCATCTTTACCTTTTTAAGTTAGCTGACGATCTGCATACAGCATTCAAAATGCCCTGAAGATTGAAATGACTGCAAGTGAAAGAGACTAGTGCGGTTAGACATATAATGCACAATATTGGGAAGCTCTTCAGTGGATAGAGGGTTACTGCATCTCAGGAGCTGAAACAGTATTTTTTTTCCTCTTGTACATGCGATCTGGCTATGGCCACGCTGGCAACAGTAGGCATGCGTAAAAGTTCTGTGCATTGCTGTTGCAGCTCTTCTGACAGAAGGTGGTGGATGTAGTCATTGTTGCAAGTACATTGCAACTGTGAATAATATGAAGGAACGTCTGGCCTCTGAAAGCATCATAGGAAAATAATGTTAACCTAAGCCAACCGGCCAACGAATTTCAAGGAAGATATTCGGCAAACAAGACTAGCAGCAAACACTGTGTATTCAATATGAAAAACACTTGGATGAATTTTGCCGATCAACACTATTGCTGACAGCATAGCCTTATTTGTATATGTTATATGTGTTTGTATTTTTGCTTCATTATAATACACTACTGAGTGATTTTTAAATAGTAGCTTTTCATAATGAAAATAATACATGTATTTGGTCTACTCTGGGAAATTACAAAAGCACGATCAACGTAGTACTAAAGGAATAGTTGTAATGAATCCATATATTTTTAGTTCCTCTCCCAAAACTTGAGGTGGATTTTTATGTGTATCTGTGCTACCAAACAGAAATAGCATATATGGTACATGTTACATTACAGCAATCTTCTTACTTACATATCTAAAAAATGCCCAAACAAGAAAAATGAAACCCTGGAATTGGGGAAAAGGTTGATGACAACTACGTGTGTGTGAAAAAATACAATATTCTGTATTGGCTGCTTGAAGACAAAGTCTCCCTGGACGAGACAGCAAACAGAACATTATAGCTAGCAACTAGTGAACCATTAATCTAATCAGAACACTAGATCAGCATCTCACAATTATCTTTGCTTCCAAAAATGCTTTATGAAGAAATAGGCATCATTACCAAATAGAACAGGTTTACATACTCGTAGGTGATATACCTGAAAAAAAATCTGTAAAAGGTAAGTTGTACCACAATATAAGACAGAAAGCATTTAAGGAACATCTTAAAGCTCAATGATGAAGACAACAGAATGGCATAAAAGATGAAGTGACAGTGACTCCAGAAAGCCTGGACAAGGCTGTGCCCCTGCCAAAACCAAATGATAGTCAACCACTACCTGTGATACTAGGCCAAGCTGTGATGATAATTTAACATTAGAACATTAACATTAGAACACTCTAGACGAGAACAGGCCATTCAGCCCAACAAAGCTCACCTGTCTTATCCACTTATTTCTTCCAAAAAAACATCACGTCAAGTTTTGAATGTCCCCAACGTCTTACTGTCTACCACACTACTTGGTAGCTTATTCCAAGTGTCTATTGTTCTTTGTGTAAAGAAAAACTTCTGTTTGTGTCAAATTTCCCCTTCACAAGTTTCCAACTGAGTCCCCGTGTTCTTTGATGAGCTCATTTTAAAATAACAGTCTCGATCCACTGTACTAATTCCCTTCATAATTTTAAACACTTTAGTCATGTCACCTCTCAATCTTCTTTTCCTTAAACTGTAAAGGCTCAGCTCTTTTAATCTTTCCTCCTAACTCATCCCCTGTAGCCCTGGAATCAGACTAGTCACTCTTCTTTGGACCTTTTCTTGTGCTGCTTTGTCCTTTTTGTAGCCTGGAGACCCAAACTGCACACAGTACTCCAGATGAGGCCTCACCAGTGTGTTATAAAGCTTGAGCAGAACCTCCTGTGACTTGTACATCAAGGCACTATATATCCTAACATTCTGTTAGCCTTCTTAATGGCTTCTGAACACTGTCGGGAAGTCGATAGCTTAGAGTCCACTATTACTCCTAAATCCTCCTCATAAGGTGGACTCTCGATTTTCCGACCACTCATTGTGTATTCAAACCTCACATTTTGACTTCCTATGTGTAATACTTTACATTTACTGACATTAAATTTCATCTGCCACAAATCTGCCCAAGCCTCCATAATGGTGGAGTGACAGAGAATATGGAGGACCTTTCTGTAAAGACTATCGAAAAAAGCACATCTTCAAAGTGTCAAGAAGGCTTAGGGTAAGCAGAGGTGTAACTTGTGAACGTATTCCTCATAGCCTTACATAAAAAAGCTAGTGCCACTCAGGCAATCTGACCGGTGTCATATGAAAAGAAAATGACTTGTTGATGCAGGGTCCCAAATGGCACAGAGAATGGTTAAACGTCTCTATCCGATGCTTATGCACGTGGCATGGAGTATTTGAAGATTAGAATCGCAGAAAGCTGTACTTGACACTAGCAATCAAAGTAAGTAGAAATAAAAAAAAAGAGATTGAAACCTGCCACCTTTTTTACCTAATCTCTTCCCCGCTCTACATTTCAAAATAACTAACTAGTGACCAGCTAACAAATATCAGATATTGAAAATGTAATCTGCTGTATGACATTTTCTGTTATTTTAAATTGGTACTTCATATAGCAATTGACCAAATGGAGGATTTTAACAACATTTAATGGTACTCTTTTACACCTACTCTCTAACTACGATGTCTAGAGTGCCAAATAGATTAGTAATACTATAGTGAGATTATTTTTTATAGGCCACCGGTATATAACATGTTAGGAAGAAAACCTTTACACAAAATGTAGCCTTTAAGGAATAATTAACAAATGTGTTTTTGAAAGGTCAGAGCCTGGGCAGACATGTATATCAATCAGCATACATTTAAGAATAAGTGTGTTGGAAGAGCAGCATGTTAAACTATACAGTCAGGAAAATGAGGTAATCCAGTAGAGGGCTCTGTTGGTTGTACCTGAACATCACAATAAAATCAGAAAAATACTTGATAATATGCATCCATTTCCCTTCCGGAAATTTTTCCAGTATGAACTTGTCTCAAAAATAGTTAAAATACAATTCTTGCTTCAACTTTTAAAAGGCACCTTTTTTGCCCCCACGACGCAGTAGTTATAAAAACACACAAACACACACACACAGACAGACAGACATATGTGCCCTCAACTCCTCCCACACATGCATTTTTATTAGTACAGCATATAAAGAATGAACTGCTTCTGCTTGTTTTTGTGGGAATGTTTTCAATACACTTGGAGTGGATGTACACTTGACATCATGTGCAGTATGTGGTTTTAGTTCCTGCTGTCAATTTCAGACCTCCTGTGTTTCTACATGATTAAAAACTGCCATTCCTATTGTCCTCGTCGCAGCTGTGACTACAGCATGTCAGGGCACTCTGTTTGCTAGATGCCCTACCAGGCTCAATAAAGACTGACAGAAAACAACCCAAGGATAGAAAACAGATGAATACTTTTATTTAGACAGATGTAAAAATCTTTCATTTAGAAAGTAGGTGACTACCACAAAAGCCCTTATTTATGAAGTAATAAAATAATCTAAACATTTTTCAAAGCAATTTGGATTTCTTATCAAAGGAAAATTCTCTGTCAGTCACTACAATTATTACAATAAGCATTATTCAGATTTCATCCATCCAGTTTTCTTTGCTAAAGTAGCATAACATAGCACTCTCAAACCTGTCTATTTTATAAAATCTGTAAAAGGGTACAAACTGCTGATTTTTTATGAGATTCTAATATTCTGAAACCAGATGATGTATCGACTATCACCTAGAATGTGTAATATGATAGACAGATGCTTTATAAATTGTTTAGAGGGGGACTGACACTGCATGATAGTAACAATGGAAAGTGAAGTATCAATGGTTTTTAAAAAAATATTATAGAAGTTTATTCTAAACCCATGCATCTACAGTATGTATGTGTATGAATTTGACTAATTCAAGAGATCAAAGTCATTTTCAGAATCTTAGTGGAATTGTTACAGGCGATATTAAAAAGACTGACTAGCTCAATACAATGAGCTAATCTTCATAATCCATTTTTGACTGGTTAGTCAGTTTAGTCAGAGTGGATCAATTTATGAATGACTTTTGTTAATCTCATTGTCAGTATTTCTTGCACTTATCTGACATTTGTATTCATCAGTGAAAGGGGCTGGGCAATCTGACACTGCATGGAGTCTTTATCTTGTGTCAGTAGTAAGATAATGACAACTGTATTAATGCTGGGTTGTAGTGAACTCTTTCTGAAGGAAGGAAGCACTGAGCATAGCCATGAGGGAATCTGAGATTTGCTTAAAGCAGCGGTTCTCAAACTGTGGGGTGGGCCACCCCAGGGGGGGGGGCACAAAGTAACAAAAAGGGGGGCGCAAAGATGTGAAAAAAAGAAAACAAGAATTGAAAATATGAAAAATACATCTATTGAAACCAAAACAAATTAACTTAAACTACGAGGGCAATCCCAAAACTAAGGCCTCCAAAGCAGTGGGGACGTAGAGGAACTGTTCGTATGGCTGTTGGCCACACTGTTGTGATTGGTGCTTCCTCCACTCCCAAACAAGCATGTGCGGCCTCGCTGGGATGCTCAATCTTGGCTTGGCAGCCCTTGAAAATGGAGCTCCCGTTGAACACTAGCGCCAAGTGCGAAGTTCGCGCAGGAGACCATCAATTTCTGACGAGACAATCGCGAAGGTTGAGGAAAACATGCGTAAAGAGCGGCGGTTGGAACTTCATCACCCATCCACCCTATAGTCCGAACTTGGCACCCAGTGACTACCACCTGTTCCCTAAGTTGAAAGAACATTTGTCCGGAAAGCGATTCTGCTCAGACGAAGAGGTGAAAGATGAGGTTCAATGCTTCCTGAAGGACATGGCGATGAGCTGGTATGACATGGGCATTCTAAAACTACCACAGCGTCTACAAATGGCGATTATGTAGAAAAATAAATAAGTCTTTAACCTTTAAAATGATGTAAACATTACAGAAAATAAACAGTTGTTTATATTTCTAAAAAAATAGGAGACCTTATTTTTGGGATTGCCCTTGTACATTCTGATACTAGAAAAATAAATATAGAGTTAGATAAATGTCGATAAAAGTTAAGTAGATATAAAAAAAATATGCATCTATGATATATCATTAATTAAAAAAGAACAAATTGGTATTAGTGGGCTCCTTTCAAAAAAATGTTAGGGGGGCGCGATTAAAACTGTTATGAAAACTCGGGTCGCAAAAACTTAAAGGATGAGAAACGCTGGTTTAAGAAAGCCAGCAGATGTCTGATGAAATACCATGAAGCATTGGTGTCTGGCCCTTCCTCATAGATGCAGGAACAGCTATAACTGTAGCTCCTGTAAGCGTTACAGCTCCCTTCACCAGGAAATGTGGAAAATTTTATTCTGAGAAAATATATCAGTTTCTTCAGGTGAAAAACATGTATCTATGGAAAACAATTGAGTGTTAAATTACAAAACTTTAAATTAATTTTCTTATGATCGTATATAGCATCCAAAATGAGTTATAGTGAAAGAAATGAAAAGCTAATTGTTTCTAAGTTAATGAATGAGTGTGAATGTAATATAAAATAGTCAAGATAATTCACAGAATATTGGTTAGAACAAAACTCTGCTGGTGACAATAAATCCCAAAAATCACCAATCAACACAAGCCCCTTTCTAAATTCACTACAGAAAAATAACCTTCTACAAGGGAAAGCCAACACCTAAACCTATGTGGGAGTCCTCAATAGGAGCTTACATGTCACAAAGTTTCTCCAGACAATGTTGGGGGATAAAGATGTTCAGAAACTCCAGCCTGCCATGCACCCACTCCACCTTACATTTAGAAATATAAGAAAGAGTCCATCATAGACAGGTACAACAACCAAAAAAGAACATATAAAGGAAGAGTAAAAATGGTCCAGTAGTGTCAGAAGACTGACAGGTGTTAGCTGGCAAAATAATAGTAAAGCCTGAAAGGTTTATAGGTAATAATCGACAGCACTTGATGGTTGTACAGCTTGTGGTAGTCACATATGAAATGCTGTTGAAAAAAGCAGAAAACTGTGCACACTGGTAGCTTCAACTGGCTGGACTAGAGTAAGGATAAAACCAAAGTAGAAAACCATCAGATCGTGCATCTAAATCTTGATGAACTAATTCTAAAGCTCAGTGCGTGTTTGTAAACCAAGGAAGGCGATGGTCTTGTAGGACTGCCAGATACCTGAGTAGCCAAAGGAGGACACCGAAGGCAGGAAAGGAAGATGAATGAGGTTTCACTCAGGAGCAGGGCCAGCTCAAGTGTTCATGACGTGAGTGGATTCTCCTTCATTCCCCCTGTGACACTGGAGAGCAGACATATTTCAATGTGAAATCAAAGAGCAGGAGGGAGGATTTCCACTTGTAGATCACAGGGCAATCATACAAGTTGATTAAATCTCCTATAAAATAATCACTAAGCAGAACTTTTTGATGGCTCAAGCCCCTTTAATAGAATGGTACGTGTACACAATACAAAAACATTTTCCAGATTTTTAGCCTTACATGACAGAGGACATGAGGCCAAACAGTAGGACTTGTCCTGACAACCCTATCCTTGAGCAGTCCTGAAGTTTTGTAACTTTCTCCTTCATTGCCACTCAGTCAAGACTGAATTATCCACCTCATCTAAAGCAACAGATATTTTCAATCCCTTTTTAACTCTTTCTAAGTAAGGCACTTCATTTAATTTTACCTGTGAGCTTGTTTCTAAAATCAGGTTCCTCAGATTATCTGGAGCTTTGGAATGGTGACCTCCAGATTCAAGAGGTTTCCTCACTAGATAGGAAGCTGTTTCTAAACATCTAAAGGAGTGATTTGCCACAGTGCAGCAGCAGTTATTTTATTCCAAAAAGTTAGAGAAATGATGTAATTGCACTGTAATCCATGTTTTAGGACTCAAACCAGGAGCTGACACTTTACACAGAAATATACTTTGGAAAAAAAAAACTCAAAATCAATAGATTCTCACGTATTTTATGTTTCTGCTCAATTTCAAGCATCAGTATTCTCCCACTTTAGCAGAGTTGATCAGCATTTTCTACTGCTAGTTGACACTTTTCAGTGATATGTAACCCTTTTGACATACCTCACTTATTTCTCTGCTGAGGTGATCCTCATGCCAGAAGGGTTCAAGCAGTGCCTTACCCAGTTGTTACTTGTACGGAGCACAACTTTGTGACCCACACTTTATATTCAGACGTTATGGATCTGACTTCATTACCTACATTGTTCTGTCATGCCAAAGATGAATTGTCTTGGAAACTGGTATAGATAACTTTAAAACATTCACATGTATTACTTATTTATAAGCAAGGAGTATAGTACCGAGTTGTCAAATATCTGACTCTATCAAAAATGTCTTTTTCAATGTACCGGTTGGCATATTCTGTATCATTCCAATGTGTAAAGGTGGAGGGGTTTATTTTAAGTTAAACTGCTGCACTAGCTAGTTGTACTTATCTTGGGAGCCATCCTGTTTGCCCTGACGTCTATGAGGAATTGTATCTTTTGTAATTTGATATCAGGAATGCAAGTCACTTTCAGCTAATCTAAATTCAGATCCTCTAATGGAAAGCTCTTTCCTTTTTTAATTAATTTCCAAAAATATGCATTGCAAGATAAGCGTTATTAATATAGTGGCCGGGCACTGATTACTGCAAATAAAAAGTTAAATTAATGTAAAAAAAGTCAGTCCAGTCAGAAACACAATCAAATCCATATGTCGCAGAATGATTAAGACTTATTAATCTTAAAATACACTCAAAAGCCTCACAGAAAGCTCTTTTTAATTTCAGCAATAAGGATAATAAGAGTAGCGTCGGGCAGAATGTGCCCCAAAAAACACACCATCTTTCTGGAGTTTATATGCCTGTCTTCAGCTTAGACTGACCCACAATAAGTGCATATAAGCGAGTGAGCCCTGTGACGTTCTGGACAGGTTGTTGCTTTGCACTTACAGCAATACTGCTAAAATGCCGCAACCCTGAAAGTGGGTTTTCAGTAAAAGCATAGAAGACGAGACAGAAAAACAATATCATAAACTCGGTCAAGGCTTCCTAAGTTCAGTCCTGGAGGGCCCCAGTCGTTTTGTCCCAGCACAGTCTCTTAATTAGACGTTGATGTTTGTAAATAACGAAACTGGTTTCCGTATTTTACAGCTTGTTAGAGTTTTCGTTCTCCCACATCAGATCATTCTTTTATTGTACATTTTTCATTCTGAAGATTTCCAAATAAATGATTTTTGGCCTATAGGTCTAATTACTAATTCTAATTTCTTAATTTTTCTCTCTTCCATTTCTTTCCAAATATTTTACTGAAATGGAAACTTCAAGACAAACACACACAGGTGTAAACTGGATCAAGTTATATGGTATCATATGGAATATTTTATCATTTAATACTAGAATTACCAAAGCCTACGAAAAAACTTGTAAACCCAGCCCACCTTAAATCTGTTTAGCGTCTCCGTCAGTGTCTTTTGTGTTGTAAATGTGTCGATCAACACAATCAGCACGCCGTCTGCTTTCCCAATTTCCCATCGCCACAAGAAATGTCAAAAAGCTCTTCTAGTTCAAGCCTTGTTTATCAAGGAGTGAGGTACCATAGTGTAAAAAATCTATCGTTATTTGGAACTCGTGTATTTCACGTGTGTTCTGTGTCTGCAAAGATCTATGTAAGTGTAGGATGACAGGAAATGCAAGAAATGTTGAAGACATACCTAAAAGACAATCTTTTTTCATGTTTTAGTACTAATGACAAAATTTTAACATGAAGTGTATAATGTGTGAAGACTGAAGTCCAAATATCAAATAAGCACTTTCACAAAAGGTACAAATATAACAGAACAAGTGCACTTTTTATTCAAGACTATAACCAAAGAAAAAGAAATCAGGTTAGTGTACTTCGTTGTCACTTCTTCTTTGGTAGTACAGCGATAAGAGCTGCTGACTCCTATTCAAAAGGTCCTGGGTTCGAGCCCTCCCGCATCCCAAAATAAACGTTTTGAGTAGTGAGCTGCTCTTATTGTTACTATGATACAATAAAAACATACATTTGTGAATTTCTCCTTGGGATTAATAAAGTATCTATCTATCTATCTATCTATCTATCTATCTATCTATCTATCTATCTATCTATCTATCTATCTATCTATCTATCTATCTATCTATCTATCTATCTATCTATCTATTTGATTTGAGCCTGTAACCGCCGGTGTAAATTTATGGTACTTGTAAAGGTTTTTATTCAGTGTTATTCTCTCAGTCACATTCACGCTTGCCCTGATCTGACACAGCTGTTTTCAAATAAAGATGTGCTATAACAGCTGTGAACTCAGATGAGGATGAGGATTCTACATCGGAGAAAGAGAACAGAAGCTCTACCCACAAGAAACGTCCACTCACATATAAGAATAACGCAGCTGCACCAGGCGTAAAGGCGAAAGATGGCACCGTTTGGATGCAGGACGAGGTCCTCCATTATCCTGCCAGTCAGTCTGCCACACACCTGTCCTTCAACAGAACAGCACGGCTTACAGAGCTCACCAACGCATTGTGCCAGGTCCTGTTTGTGATTATGTTTTGTGATGGTCTTTATATAAAAACATTTATATGTTACTTATATAAAAGACAGAATGTTATTTATCTTTATTTATTTACTTACAGTATCTTCCTACAGTGTAAAGTCACAAGTAGACTGCAAAGCTTTATGAGTTTGGTAATTCTAGTTTTAATTAGTAACAGCATAGAAGTCAGCATCAGGTTAAGACAATAATAAAACTTTTAAAACAGAGAACACAGGATTTATGTTTAGTGCTCACACACAGTAGTGAAATAACATCCAAAAGGGAGCTCCAACTCCTTCTCGAGACCATTTTTATTGTGTCAAGGGGCTGAGCTATCTCAGGGCGCACCCCCTCTTATTGGGGCTTGTCCTGTGTACCTTGACAAGCCAGGAAGATGACCCCCCAGACTCACATGTGTGATATATATTTACTCACACACACACACACGCATACTGTTGTTGGTTGAGGCAAGGGCAGGACTCAAAAGAAATGTTGGGGTGTCAGCCAGACCACCCAATTTACTTTACTTTACTAACAGACAGCTAATAGCACAAAGGGTTAAAAAAGCAACGTTTAGCCATTGGCTTCCAGTCATGTGGTTGGGTCTCCATAATGTGGGTAACTCACCTCCCATGAATGAGACGGCCCTTTTTGGGAGTGCCTTGCTGTTATAGTTCCCGGACCTGAAGAGACTTGGTCAATTGCTTTCAGTGGGCATCTTCCCCAAGATTTGAGTAATAAGAGAGATACGAGAGTTAGAAATCACACAACCGGGTGTCTCGGAGTGGTAGTGCTTACTTCAGATGTGCCTAGAAGGTAACCTTAAATGTACATGCATGATGTCACATACATATTTGTTTATGATTAAGTAATTAAGGAGGCCAGAATTTGTACCGTATTAGGAGTTTTTATTACACTGTACCTTACTGTGAGTCATTTTTATATAAGTTATGCAACTTTATGTTTAAGTTAAACACCTGTGATAAAGCTGGGCTGCACTTCCTCTTGTAGAATATTATGAATCAGTGTTCCCAGTTATGACATTTACTTCTGTCTCAGGAAGTCATATACAGTATGTGCGTTTACCTGTGGTTTAACTCAATACATTTCATTCCATTTATAGGTGTAATATAAGTTGTTTACTGCTCTGTGTGTATATATGTATATTATATATTTGCTATTGTGGCACTAGAGGGAGCTGTCGCTCCTCAAACCCGATAGACAAATGTCCAGGACACCAGGTAAAAGCACAAAAAGGATATTTTATTCCTACTTTTCCAATAGTGGTGCCTTGAAGCACCTCCACCGCCATACAAAGGCAATACTAATAATACAAATAAACACAATTCTTCTCTCCACTACACCTCCCAGCAAGCTCCGTCACACTCCTCCCAACTCCGCCTCTCTTGCTGAGTCTCCACCAGTCCTTTATATAGTCCTTGACCCGGAAGTGCTTCTGCTCTTCCTCCCATGTGATTTGTCAGCACTTCCAGGTCAGCTGGAGAATTCAGATTTTCAATCAGCCCAGAAGTACTTTGGGGCTTCCGTTGTCATAGTCCATTAGTATTTCCGGGCTAGGTGAGAACTTAGTCTCCCACAATCTTCCCACAGCATCCCCTGGTGGCATCCACGATACCCAGAAGGGCTGTGCTGCCAAACTCCAAGTCTCATAGTGCCCTGTGGGCATCCGGGGCACCATTGCAGTCCAGGGAAGCTGCCATCTATCGTCTTGGGAGAGGCGGTGTCCTTGATAGGCTGCCTTCCCCCATCCTTCCATTACTGGGCCGTCCCTTACACTATATATGGCATCAGTGCTGCTCCTCCTTTTGAATTTGGCTGTGACCAGCTTAGTGTCCACTTATGTCTTCCCTCAACTTTGAGCTTAATAAAAGGGAGTAAGAGTGACTGCTGGTCAACCTCAATTCTTTCACACTGGTCACTCACTGATAATGGGAAATATCCTGATTAGTGTCTAAATGAAATGTTATCTGAAAACACATTTTGAGTTAATCCACTCATAATTAGAGAAATTATATGTTTATATTACTGTTAAGAAAAGCAAAACAGGACATATTTATTTCAGTAATTTTGTATATATCAGAACTGAAAAAGAGATTTTTGAGAGAAATAATTTCTAAAACTGTGTCCCTTTAAATGTTTTTGTGTAAAATGAGCAAACTCCATTTTTAGGAACTGACCGTTCCTTTTTAGCACAGCTTAAGCCTGTTTTGAAACCAAAAAAATATAACACCTTGCTTATCTAAGTATCATATGTATCTATTTAACGTTGGAAAGTGTGGATATCGCATGGCACCTTTTAAATGGAAATGCCTTGTGTGACAGCAAATTAATAATAACTTCATGCATTGTTTCATTTCCATCATGTTTTGGGAATACAAATGGCTCTGAAGTGATAAAACTCTTTATTTTTCACACAGTGCCTGCCTAATGACATTATTTTTCAGCAGCAGATCTTTTAAAAGGGTTGGTTATCGATTCAGCCGCTCTAAAGCAGAATTAGTTAAGGTTCCCATTGATTGAGTCGGCCGGCTTTCTAGATTTAAAATAATCCATAATTAGCTTTGTTTATAATTTTGCACTTTTCTAGAAAGTGGCTGTCAGACCCTGGCATCTGCTAGATGTTCTGACTCATTCCTGGCAGAAGACAGTCAGAGGAAGTCCTTCTTGACCTCTTCACACTTTATTTGAAGTTACAAACAAATTCCAATCTGAGAAAAAAGAGGAGACCGAATTCCTGGAGGGCAGAACAATTGTTGTGTCTCGTCAGTCTGTTTGCACAGTTGCTGAGGAGATGTTAGAAATGTAGAATCTGCAAATTCAAAAACAGCGCTCTCAAAGGGCAGATGTATTGTATTATTATTATTATTACACATGAAAGGGTGGTCGATGTTTTTCTTAATGCAACAGATTATTTGTTATGAGAAAAGTGCAGCTCTGTTAGTGATTGATGGGCTTTAGGTAAAACACACATTTTGTGGAGCAACAAACAGATTTGGAGACAGAAACAGCGGCGGTCACATGCATTCCAAGCCCGTCCCTCTGCAGGGGACATTTTAGTTTGCAGGGAGTCTTGTTTGTTCACCAGAGCAAATTACACATGTCACACCATATTTAAATAAATAAACCCTCAATGTAGGCCTATGCGTACATAATCAGTGCCTCTTAAAACTGTATCATTAACTGCTGTTATGGCTAGGGGTCCTATTTTTTTATGGTGTGATTTACAGGGTATATGTTTTGTTAAAAATACACACAGCTGTACAGTAAAAGAATTACAATAAATATGAATTTAAAAATGCAAAAGGCTTTGTTAGGAAAAAAACAGAGTCAAGAAACAGACATTTATCATTAAAATAATATACAGATTGCCAGTACCCTATACAGATAGAACTTAAAGGCCGAGAGTGAGTCTATACCATCAGCCTGATGCAGACAGGATAGTCTACAGTGACCCGTGAGTGTGTGAAATGAAGAGTGTGACAAACGGCCGGGTCCCATGCCCGGCCGGGACGCCCCTGCTGTGTATGTTCTGGGGGAGCAGCTATGGGCAGCTCAATACCTCCCCCGGGGCGCTTGGTGGCAGCCTCCCTGGCCGATGCTGATTCCCCAACCTCCCGCAGGGCTCCATGGGAGATGGAGTCCTCCACAGCTTGGTTGGGGCCTGGGGTGGCCGCTAGGGGGGGCTGTCTCCTTCCAACAGCCCGGCTGGACGAATCTACAGCCCCACCTGGAAGTGCAATTAGAACCAGGTGGTCAAGCACCTGGTTATAAAAAGGGCCAGCCACCACCACTCGAGAGCCAGAGTCGGGAGGAGGAGGAGGACTAAGCCTGAGGAGGAGTGGTGGTGCCAGAAGAAGGGTTGTTGTCATTATTGTGAGTGTTTTGGGACTGTGTTGGGCCTGTGAGACATGGGGAAGACGTGCCCCATGGCTGAAGAGAAATAAAAGTCTGTTTATTTAAGTACGTGCTTCTGCGTCAGTCTGTGCTGGGTTGGGAGCGATATAGCGCCTTTCACAAGAGATAAATGGATGGATGATAATGGAAACAAATCAACAACAACAAAAAAAGAGTTTTATCTCATCATTACAAAGTTATAAAAAACACCAAAAAGAGAATGATTTGAATTTTTTAGTGATCTAGATACTGTAAGAATAGTGCATAAGTGGTTCAAGCGTCTATCTGAAGACTTTGGCGGCTTTAGGAATATTTCTTCTTATTTCCTAGATTCGTGTCTTTAGTGTGTGCCTGTGTTCATCAAGTATGACATTGTGGACACCACTACTCTTGGTGGTGCTTTGTTGTGTTTCAAGTAAAAATCACAAGGACAAGCAAACATCTACTTCTGTTTAGGAGCACAAAGGTTTTTTGTCTTGTCCGTGCCTTTATTTTTGGATGGCAACTTATTGGTGAAGCATCGATGATTCTGTGTTTCATTCCTCGTCTGTCGTTTCTCTCTTACGACAATATCACATCACACGACTACTAGTTTATGGGGTATGTCAGAGCTTGCAGAACTGCAGATGCTGATCTTGTAAGTCGACCATGACAGTTTCACTGGGCTTGTTTACTTTGCTAACTGTGTGCTGACCTTCCGGCACAGTCATGTTTTCCCCTTTTTGTGCTGTCTGATGGAGCCAGGGTTGTATGAAGGGTTAAGTGGAGGATGAGTTCAGCTGCTGTCTCTTCCCTTTTTTTTCTCATTTTTCCATTCTGTCATGGTACATAAAACACAAGACATCAGACAGACAAGCTTCTCTCCTTTACGTGAGGTCCAAAACATGTACGTTCATTATTTCTTTTCACTTTGTTATATACATTGTACTTCCAGAGGAGCATTCATCGTCAGATATCACAGAACCCAACCTACGACTAAAGACAAAAATCAAACCTCTTTGATTTTATCGGAGCGAGTTGGACTGAGTCACTGAGCATGTCACACTTCATGAGAGTATGCTTCCGACTGCCTCCGACTCACTAGGATTATGTGAATGAAGTCAACGACTGAAAATCAAAGGACACATATTATGACATGAGCTTAATGAACGTGAGATACGAGTTAAACCGTAAGTCATTGAGCCCACCATAGCCATCTCAGTATACAGCCACCATAGACACAGCCAGCTTGCTGGTGAGCTTTGTGGCCGTGTCTCACTTATCTACTATGGTGCTGCCAGTTGGTCGATAGCCATAGAATTTGTTTTGTGGAAAACCGTGCTATAAATAGACAGTCCGAAGTTACGTTGTCGCAAAAAAGGTATAGAGCTAATGATATTTTGAAACAACTAGATTTGTTGCAAGTTGAATATTTTAATGATAATGACTGTGATCGAGATAGTGACAATCAGTTGGGTGATGTGAAACCTCTAGGCTTTGGTTGTGATGCTGATAGCTGCCCCAAAGACATTTCTTCAACACAAGGCATTTGTTTGACTTTTCACGACTGTCAGGACAGCAGTACACGGACATTTTGCCGGCCACTGAGTACAAACAGTCACCAACTACCACATGTGTTGTGTGCAACAAGCATGGACAGCACAAAGAAACGCATTCTATTTACTGCACGTGTTCTTCTAAGCCTGCATGGTGCCATCCTACTAGGACTCTCACTCCAATACGGACTTTTAGTTGTGCTGCTGGTGAAAATAAAGTCATTAACAGTTTCTTTACGTTTTGACAGAGTTACTGTTGATAATAAAAGAGTTGCTTTCTAATACATTTCTTTACATTTTTTGGTAATAACACATTGTCTGCTGGAGCATTTAAGTAAATTACAAGTAGTTACTTTCTTTTTGTTTTACCTGCATAAGCCAAATCTGTGACCTCTGCCTTTTCAGTCTGCCCGTAGTTAGCACCCCATTAATTGTGCAGCCTTCATTGCTATTCATGAAGCTGCACAAAAAATAATTTGTTCCTGATTGTTATTTTACTTTGTCTTCTGGTTTGCAATGCCTTGACAGAACTTTTTTTTTTTTTAATCCCAAATTCTAATTGCCCTTTAAAAGTACTATATACTGTATATTTATTGGGTTTTTTAGCAGTTTTCATCTGACTCAACTCCTCTGAGTCCCTGATAGCCCAACTATTATATCTTTACTGGATTCTGCATTTAAAATAACCTGGCAGGATGAATTTATGTTTTCTTCAAAATATCAAGGAAGATTTTTATTAATTTTGAGATTCTGTTCTAACCGGCTCAGTTTCATTTATTTGCTAAATGTTATGATCCTCTGGAGGCATAGCAATGTTTATAATTGCAAAGTCTCATAACTTCTGCATTACATGGCATGCAACCTGCATAGTCAAGTCAAGTGAATTTATTGTCATACCATCCATACGTAGCATTGCAGTATACAGTGGCACGGAATAACGTTCGCAGTGCAACATATACAGGACACAAACATAGGACAAATGCAAGACAAATACCAAACTGTACTATACTATAAATAGGTAAGTCAGTGAATAAATGAGTAGAAACCGGTAAAGAATATGGCTGTGATAATGCAAAGCTTGGCACAAAATGGGATCAACCAATGAAAAAACAAAGCAATATGCTGTAGCCAGAATATGATAAAATTAATAAAACATGTTGAAATAAAAATGCATACATTGTTGAAATTAAACAAATTGTATCAGAAATGTCAAAAAATGTGGGCTCGCCTCATTAAAAGGCAGAATGCTTGGGAGAAATCTTTTAGAATGAACATGTCTGTTTCAAACTGAGTAGAGATCTCAATTTAGCAAATTTCTACTAATATTAAAAGACTCAGAGGGTTTTACAGATTGACTAGTACACTATATTGAATCATAGTGGATTTAATTTGGCATTTTTGAAATTGATCAACCGGAAAAACACTCCTTAATGTCAAAATGAAAACAGGTATCTGCAAATTGTTCTAAATTAATTACAAATACAATGCACAAAATGATTGATCTCATAAGTATTCAACTCTTCAAGTCACTATTTAATAGATGGCAGCCACGACAGCTTTTAGGCTGTGTGGTCAGTTCTTGGTTAGCTTTGCACATCTGTGCACTGCACATTTTCCCCATTATTCTTTGTAAAAACATTACAACTTTCAAAAGGGGTGAATACCTGCAACCTGGAACCTGGTAGACCAATAAAAAAGCTGCAGAGTTTAGTAACTGGTAGTGACAGAATTTCTTAACTCCAATGTAAAGACTAATTAAACAATGGTTCTGTGAAATCATAATTTAATTTTCTGCAGAATAAAATAGTTCAAAGCAAGGATTTGAGTGACAGCTAAAAACAAGGGAACATCATTATAACATTGAAAGACCCCATTTAATTATTGATTAGGGAACGCAGGAAGAAGAAGGCCGTCTTTTCTGTTGGTTCAAGAGAAATGTTCCTTTGAAGCTCTCTTTTTCATCTTCATCAGAGACTCTATCTTACCTGTCCTTGTTAGACATGTGAGAACAGTCAGGGCAGGACTACATGATCCAAGTCTCCAGTGTCAGTCTGAATTGAATCCCAGGGAGGGTGTGCTGATGATTACCAGGGATGGCAGGGGCTGCTACGTCAGCTTAACACGACTTGACTTCTGACTAAGGTTACTCTTTGGGGAGTTTGCTTGATCTTCTGGGGTTCTCAATAGTTTACCGAGGATGTTGGTGTCATTTCCCAATCCTTGTTGTTAGACTGATTCAAAACTCTAATGTGGAAGAATTTTCTTTGTCGGAAATTAGTTTGTGCTTGCACCCATTGCTATGTTCCAGTGGCAGATCCTTATGACTTTGATCAGAAATATGACAATAAAATAAATCTTTATATAAACAAAGTAATATTCATTTAGTTTAGTTCATATGTCATTATAAAGATTCTGTAAACATTATGACAAATTGAGAATTTCATTTATCATAATTTGCAGTTGGATTAGAGGTGCATTATTTAAATGGATTAAATTGATTAATGTATTAATGTTGTAGAGGAGAGAATGTAACTAATTTGTCAAAAATGATCTCCGCATTATTCTCGTAAACTGCACGATACATCTGATTTTAGACCAAAAAACTGACAGACAAATATTATCCCTTAAAATTCTATTTTGTAGCATTCCACATGACTCCTATTTAAAAATGTTCTCTTTTTCCTCCTTGCAAAGCTGAATAAAGAAAAATATAAGCAAACTGACAGAACAGAAAACAGAATTAGTCAAATGATTTGCTAAGACAGAAAATAATTACTAAATATAAGGTGTCTGTCTAACAGATATTGTTAACATATAATGAATGGCTCATAGTAAAATATAAATCATTTCAAGCGGTGGCTTTAACTTATTGTCTACTGCGCAACACATATTTTTTCTGTTTTGATTTTGTCATGTTTTAATTTTATTTCAAGCTTAAAATTGCAATTATAAACATTATTATGCCTCCAGGGGTTTTGTGATATGGAAAATTCAGTGCTATCATTATTTTTTTACATTCTTTATTTTTTTATTCACATAGTTATTCATTAATCTGAGATGGCTCAAACTGGCTGACGTGTGACGCCATCATCAGATTGTTGATAAAATGTGAATTGCCTCTAATTTATTTTTTCTCTTTGAATACTAAGACTTCTAGCTTTGGCAAAGAAATTTATAATTTTGAGATTAATGTTTCTGGGTTTTGACTTGATGTTTTTTTTCAGACTTAGGGCTTTGCCTTTACTTAAGAATACCGATTCCGAGTGTTTTGGGTTTGGAGTTTTATAATAGTTTTACGTCTTTTGGCCCCTCGCTATGATAAGCGGTCCATGGCAAAGCACAATTTTTAAATAACTTGTTAAAGGCACTCAGACTTTGGAGGGCTGTAGGTGTTCTGGGTAGCATGGCGGAGCAGCTCTGGGGTGTTAATTGTGACGATTGACTGATCATGCATTCACGTGTAGACATTGCTCCATTAGTCCTCTAGGATCTGTCATCGGCACTCCTGCATCCTTATCCATATATAAAAGGGCACAACATAGGGGGAGGCTGATGGAAAAGAGAAAGATGGAGGTTACAAACAGAGAGAAAATTAAAGTGAAGGGCAGCAGCATGCCTGAGCCAGCAAGCTGTCAGGAACGAGGACCCTGAAGAGGAGCACATGGCCGAAGCTCAAGCTGGGGGACAAGGTCGCTCCTGTTGAGCGTAACAGGAGCAGGAGCGACCTACCGCCCCAGACGTCACCCAGCTAGGGGCACCAAGGGAAGGTAACGAGGGACGCGAGATCGGCTTGGGGCACCCCAGCTGAAGTGGTTGGGGTATCAAGCCCATGTGCTTTTCAGTGAGCGTCTCTGCCTGATGAGAAAACCTGTTTCAGGTAAGCAGCAGAGGTGCAGTTTTTAGAGTGAAGCACCAAGGCTCGTGGTTTTGAAGGGAAGAAATCCAACCATGACTTTCACCTCATTTTTATGGATATATTTATAAGATCATTTTAACTTCCACCCTATCACTTGTTTTTATCATGGATTATTTATGTATTTATTGTATGACGAATTTGAACTGCATTTTTGCATTTTGGGATTAATAAAAGCGCATAAAGCACTTGATTCAACATTTCTTGCTGACTGTGTGTAGTCTCATTTGCCCAGCTCATCCTTGGGTACGTTATCAGCAGTTCCAGGTTCAAGTGGCACCTAGAAGCTGTCATGGAGGCAACACAGACCATTACATTTTGGTGGCAGAAGTGGGATTAACAGGTTGTGGTAAGAAATGAAAATTGGAAAATACAACAAGAGGATCAGGTGTCTGACTGTTTCAAAGGACCCATGTACCCATGCCGGATGGACTTTATTTGAATGAACTTTTAAAGGACTGATTATTTATTGCCGTTTTTGTGTCTTTTAAAGTTTATGTTCTATTAATGTCCTGCTTTTACAAGAGGGGCGTGGGTTTGTTTTAATTGTGGCATATTTAATGGGCTTTTAGTATTTTTAGTGCGAGTGCAGAAAGGCCACTCAATGGCGCAGGCCAACAGTTGCACTGGGTTGCATGGAGTGTGGAGCCATTATGAGCAAGTGGCAACTTTTGGAGGGATATATGATAAGAGGTTAGTGTCGAATCACAATTTGAAATAAATAACTTGTTAAAATCACTCAGATTTTGGAGAAATGTAGGTGTGTCTGGTTGTGTGGCAGAGCAGTTCTGGGGTGTTATTTGGGGTGACCTTTCCTCTCATTTTTTTTCAGTCAGTGCTGTTTAGTAATCTTTTCTTTCTAATATTTATTGTGGTTCCTTATTAGCTCTATGTTCTGTTTGGGTAATTTTCTTCCTGAAAAGCTATGTACTCAACTCAAAACCTTCCAATTGCTTAAAGTCTCCCCTTCTCACAGGCTAATGTCCACACCACAAATATATCTAATTCACATATCAGAAAACCTCTAAGAAAGTTAATGTGCATTCAGAATGTGTTTTTATTTTTTTCTGTTACACTTAGCACCTTCTTGTAATGATTTGCTGCAGCACACAGCTGGCAAAAAAGGGAGGTCTTCAAAAAGACCACCAAAATTCAGGCCAGAATCTTAACTGGACTGCTCCAAAAATAGATCTTAACAGCCAGGGTAGCTTTACTCTAGGAAATTGGGAGGCTTCAAGCCTGCCTAGGCCTCAAAATGAAGAAAAGTTCAAAATAAAACAACAGTCTTCAATTTCTTAAACTATGTCTCACAGGAGGGAGTACCATGAAACTCCAGCTTGAATAGAGACAAGTCCCATCAAAACTTTATAAAAGAGGACTTATTAAAATAAATAGCAAAAATAACAAAACACTCCAAAAATATCAAAAAGGAGGCAAATACATATTGCCTTAAAAGCAGTCCTCTGAAAACAAGTGCCAATTAAAAAAAAACAAAAATCAGAATTCTTTAACAGTAGCAAAAATCAAAAATAAGTAAATACAAGAAGCAAATAATAAAAATGAGAACTCATCAAACCACCACATTAACGATGAACAGAAAGGGACTGCAATTCTCAGTAGGCTTTATAGAGCTGGGATACGCCCCTCAGTGGTGATGGACAGGTGGCCCCGCCTCTTGGGGACCTGCCCACAAAATACAAGAAAGAGAAGAGAACATATTCTCACACATAGAAAGTACATAAAAATGAAATAGAATACAATTAACAGATATTGCATAATAAGACAAATAATACATGCACAGAACAATAGTATAAAAATATAGAAAACAACAAACAATAATGAAACAAATAATGAAAAGAACACAACAAAGACAAAAAGAAGAACTTTAAACAGGATCTGGGGAGGAACTTTCTGTTATGGGTGGGCTACTTATTAAGCAGAATTTATTTAGTTGTTTAGTAATTTCTCTAATTATTGTTATTGCTACTTCCGTAGCTCCTTACATACCTATTCTTAATAGTATCATTTATCTTGATGTTTATTTTCATTTCATACTCTTTCAGAATTACATTTAGATAGATAGATATTTTAGTATTTTTATATATTTCTATATATTCCAATTATTTGGAGTGGTTCTCTTAACTTTATCTATTCAAATGTCTTTCCATGGTCCACTAAACTAAGGTAGGTTTCTCTGCCTAACTGAACACTTGCTTCATCCAAAAGTATCTTTTTTTTTCTTTCCTTTTTACATTCAACCTGAAAATTTCCAAATATATTAATTATTTCTCTATTTTCCTGAATCCTTTAGGTTAGCATGATCAAGACTAACGCGGATGCATGTCAGGAGATCAATGGACCTGTCATGTCCCCGCTTTGCTGCATTTGGCCTGTTCTCTACTTACTCTCCTGTTACACTGAATACATTAGCTGGCATATTCTGATCAGTCTCTTCTGCACCTTTGTCCCCAGCAGTTTCAAAATTTCTGAAAAAATGGTGTCATTGCCTACTGCTTTTTTATTTTGCATTTAACTAAATATTGCTAAATATTTCGAAATCCCCAAATCATTCTCAGGCTCGAGGCTTAGGTTCTTTTTTATTATTATTATTTGTTTTGTGAAGTTCCTCTCTAAATAGCCCTAACATTGGTTCCTGTGTGCTGATGGGTGATGAATACACGTTATCCTTTTTATCATTCTCTGCTTCTCTAACTCCATGTCCTAGTTTCTTGGTCAGCATTTGTATTCTTCACACAATAATATAATATAAGTCATATCCACCCCCATTTCTTCAAGGCTTTTCTCATTGCCCTCTCCATCAATTCCCTTTATCTTTATCTGTAATTCTATTCATTTTTTTTATTATTATTTCTTCTATGTTCCTTCCTGCCCCCTTCTCTACTTAATGTGTACATTTGTCTTTTCTCCTCCATATCTTCTGACATCTCCTCTGCCACCTGTGCCTTGTGTACCTCCACACTTTCCTTATATTATATTTTGTGTACTTTGCTCTTAGTTAAAATTGCTTCAAGTACTGCCTGCTTGTTTCGTGCTTGTGGTTTCTTTGTGTAGTCTGTAAAGTATATTTTGTTATAAGACCTTTTTAAAGATGAAGAATATTATTCAGCATGATTTATCTTGATTTCAACCTTATATCAAAAAAAGCTGAAATTTCAATAAGAGTGTGCAGACTTTGATATGCACTTCATACTTTATTCTTGAAGTACTACTCCATTTACAGGGCTCTTCAAATGGTTAATGATCTGCATTCTCTCTCCATACCTATAGCACATTTTAAAAAGCACTTTTCTGGGGGAAAGCTGCTCTTTTTTGACCAACATTTCCTGTATGTGAAAGTGCTGCATAAAGCAATCAACAGCATCAAAGGACAGTGTGAATGTGTAAAGAAACAGTACAGTAAACGTAACATTACTTTAAAGGAAAAGGAAAATCCATCCATCTACATATCAATTTTCTAAACCCATTTAATCTATTACAGGAACTACAGAACCAAAGGTTCTCCCATCTGCTCCGGGTGGACAACAAGACAGGAAAGCAGCCCATTGAAGAGGGCACTCACAAGTACACTCACATACGCCGTCATCTTGGACCAACTCAGTTTCTCTTTTTTAACTTTAATATGCATGTGTTTGATATGTGGGTGCAATCCAGAATATGCAATCAGAACCACATAAATATTATTATATTAATATATTATTATAAATATTGTGACTTTCCCCTTATTAAGTATCTATCTATCTATCTATCTATCTATCTATCTATCTATCTATCTATCTATCTATCTATCTATCTATCTATCTATCTATCATTAGCATATGAAAAAACACACTCCGACATTGTGAACTGGTTGGCAGATAAACATTAGTCCATGAAACCAACCCGTAATGTAAGGCCAACCTGTTACTCAAAACTAGAAGGTAATCAAATCAGCCATGTTCAATACAAAAGACCACTGTAAGAATGCAGCTATGAAGACATTCACCCTGAACATGTGTCAGTATATTAGGACCAGACTCTACCAGCAGATGAAAAGGATACATTCAATAAAAACACTGACATCTTACAGCAGCAAGAAAGGATAACTAGAATGTGCCATAAATGAGATTTTTAAGGTAAAGTGCATCTTAGTATGGCTATGTTTCAAGCACTGCAGGTGCTATACAGTCAGCACACTTCAGCAAATTCTGCAAGACTGAGGCCAAGAATGGTTTTGTCACGTCTGCCACTACTTATTAACTGCAAAACATCATTCTGCCAGTAGATGGGGGAAGAGAGCCAGCCTTGACTTGATTGGTTTTTTTGTGGGTGGGATCTTTTTGTCCTTTGTGACTTCACAATTTGTTAACTTATAGATCACCGATACAAAGCAAGGCAGGCAATACTTAAATGAGCTTAAAAAAAGGGTGCACATGATTGGAAGTCGGTCTTCTTGCAGTGTCATAGTGACACAAAAAGGCAT
This sequence comes from Erpetoichthys calabaricus, assembly GCF_900747795.2. Taxonomy (NCBI): domain Eukaryota; kingdom Metazoa; phylum Chordata; class Cladistia; order Polypteriformes; family Polypteridae; genus Erpetoichthys; species Erpetoichthys calabaricus. The sequence continues at coordinate 29,306,792 of NC_041409.2, read as the reverse complement.
GTAAATAAATTCTGAAAAGTATTACATCTGATGCTTTCCGATAGTATCCGTTGACAATTCAACATTACAGAATACAGCTGATTATTCCCCCTTTATCCCAGTATGATGAATCCATATTCACTTGTAAAGTTTAGAATAAACAAGTTTAATCTTAGCTAAAAGACGGAGAACATTCAGATGCAGCACAGTTCATATCACATTCATTTGCTTTTAATTATCTTTTATAATGTACAAGACAACAATTGTATGTGTAGTTCCTACCTTGTTAAGCTTCACCAGGTTCATAAGGACGTAAATAGCTTGTTTGCTTTATTGCAGCTTGTGTCGTCAAAGACAGACACGGTGTTACATGTTATTGTCCTATTTTATCAATTCATTCATTTTCTTAACGTGCTTTTAAGTTAAATACAGCAAATGGAATCACTGGGAAAACTTCAACCTGGATGATACACAATCACACCTAACATGCACATGTTGGTTAAATCTGAGAAGACCACCCAGGTTCATACATTTGTAAGGTGGCTCCATTAACTTGGTTGCCTTTGTGTTGCCCTCCTAAAATAAATAGGTTGTAATTAGCATGGAATTGTCTAAACTATATGATTAGTTATTACCAAATGGCAATCCATTAATGTAGTTGTGGCAACAGTTACATTGGCATCACCAATTCTGCCCGAGTTATGTGTGACCTTCTGTGTACTGACGCTCACTGAGTAAATTATATAGGGCCACTATACTAATACTGTGTAGGGCCTCCTTTTGCTCACAGAACAGCCTCAGTTCTTCATGGCATGGTTTCCACAAAATTTTGGAAATATTATTTTGACATTCTGGTCCATGTTGACATGATTGCTTGATGCAGTTTCTACAAATTTGTTAGAAGCACATTCAAGCTGCGAATTCCCTCATTCTTCCACATCCCAAAGATTTTCATTTCGATTCTTTTGCTCTGGTGACTGGGAAGGCCACTGAAGAACAAGACAAGCCAACTCAAGTCAAGTTAGGGGGCATGCACTGGTACAGCGTGTTGCCGCACCCACTACACGACAAAACAACTCGGGATCCCGGTTGGTAACCCCCCCAGGCAGACACGCGGTCCAGTCCCACCCTCCAGAAATGACCCTCTATCTGCTGCAGCCAGGTGTTACGTGGGTGACCCCTTGGCCTGGCCCAGCCACTTGTGTCCCCAACAATGAGGATCCTACGAGCTAGATCATCCTTAGGGAAACGCGACACATGGCCGTAGTGCCGTAACTGACGCTCCCTCACAATGCAGGTAACGTGCCTCATTCAGGACTCCATGAGCAACCACTCATTCGACACAGAGTCAAACCAACGGTACCCAAGGATTTTCCAGGGAGACACAGTGCCAAAGGAGTCCAGTCTTCGTCTCTGGTCACTGGATAGTGTCCATGTAAGATCTGAAGAACACTGAACCCTTTTCCTCATGTTCATGAAACTAGTTTGAAATGACCTTTGCTTTTTGCCAGGGTGCATTATCATGCTGTAAGTAACCATTAGAAGATGGGTACATTGTGGCCATAAAGAGGTGAACATACATTAATCAGATAGGCCATGGCATTCAAGCGACGACTGATTGGTATTGTCATGCATGTGCATCAGTGGATCACTCTTCTGGCTCATCTGAGGTATTAACTACCACCCTGCATTGACTGGAGGCATTGGCACTAACTATGTCCTCTTCTGTTCCCTCCACGGTTCCAAGAAGATGCCCAATGAGAGCATTTGACCAAGCCCCTTCCAGTCCCCCACCTATAAATCCCAACACCACTGAAAGGAGACGTCACTCTATAAAAAGATCACACTGCAGCATGGAGCTCCTACCTGGTCATTGACTATAAACCCTTTATAAAGCCTGTCAGCTATTGTTTGATTTCAGAACACTTTTTGTTCTGCTTCGCGCAACACAATACCCAATTTTGTTTTTTTTGTTCTTTTGATTAAACGTGGATGACCAATTTGGCTCCACAACATTCCTTCTTTGGATTTGCTGTTCTTCACTCGATCACAGTATTAACAGGCCCAACACATCTTTACACCACCACCAGCAGCCTGGACTGTTGACACAAGGCAGGTTGGGTGCATGGATTCACGCTGTTGGTGCCAAGTACTGACCTTACAATCTGTGTGCCTCAGCAGAAATCAAGACTCATCAGACCGGGATACACTTTTGGAGAGCCTGTGTCCATTGTAGAATCGGCCTCTGTCTTTGGCTGACAGGATAAGAACCTGATGTGGTCTTCTGCTGTTGTAGCCCATCTGCCACAAGGTTCAACATGCTGTGCATTCAGTTGTGCAGAGTGCTTATCTGAGTTACTGTGGCCTTTTTGTCAAGCTCATATCGGTCTGGCCATTCTTCTCTGACCCCTCTGATCAACAAGCTGCTGTGCAAAGCAGACGCCACTGATATTCACTGACACAGGAAATAATTATTTACTCAGGTGTATCAAAATGATTAATGCTAAGCTACTTTGCTCAGCAATTTAAACATACAAATAAGTTAATAAAGCTTGGCTATGTAACTTTCCAAAACACAATTGTCAACAATATGAATGTAGTATAAGGTAAGCAGTGAAATGTGAAAATATGAATTACTTTATGAGAAAATGTGGAACTACTGCATATATATGAATAATTATTTTAATAAAGTTAAAATTGTGTGTTAAACATTTTACTGTCCTTCAATATTTTTAGAAAACATTACAATAAACATTAGTAATATATTAATATAACTTATTCCTTTTGTCATTTGGATATTATTTCAATGTTATCAGGAAGAATGTACAACTGCATTCAGTTTGATATTATTAGTTATCTTCCAGTGGTCAGACCTCACTGTCTTTAACTATGAAACCACAACAGAACTAGACCCTAACACATCTTTGTTTCTTCTAATTCCTACTAATAAATATGAGAAACAAATATACATATATTTTTATATTTGCCTAATTGATTCCAAACACGGTTCAAGGAGAAGCAGTCAAAAGTCATGACGTGTCTAAGAGACCCCTCAAAATGCAATTCTTTTGTAACGGCATTGAACTACAGCCATTGGAACATTGAAGGCATACATTTAATAAATTATCGATGATATTCCACGATATATCCACTGCTAAAACTTAGAGTAGAACAACGGGAATCTTCAGACACACTTATCACACGGGTCTCCTCATCTTCATGTTGGCCTTGGTGACGACAATGTTTCTGTTGTTCAAGGTTTTCAAGTAACATGAAAGCAAACTGTCATACTAGAATCAGTCAGCTCCTGATAATTGTGAAAGATTCTGAATTATTATGCATTGACTAAGTTACGACACAAAAAAAATCCAAGAAACACAACTGATGGCAATATTTTGTACTTTTTTTTTTCAATATTTGCTCGACTGAATCCAAAGAAGGTTAAAAGAGAAGAAGTCAAACATCACAAATTGCCCGGGAAACCTCTCAAAAACCAGTTCTTTTGTAATGGTACTGAACTACAGACAATGGAATTGTGAACCATATCGGTGGCATTTCAAACTGATTGTTGAAATTATTGCTATGTTCTAGGAACATACAAGGTGTTGCTCAGACTGACGAAGGAGTTGGTCATTTATGGTCAATACAGCGCCATACATCACATGGTGAGTCACATTCACACAGGGAGGTCTGATAAAGAGCTGAATGTCACAAGGTGAAACAATGTGACCTAACGGATTGCAGTTCACTTGAGCACACCATTGCACGAGACCTTAATGAAATGTAATGTGAAACTGATGATGTATTTTTTGACAGTTATCTCATTTTTCCACACAGTAATAAATGTCTTTGTAAGATTATCCCAAGAAAGGAGAAACTATAAAACACATTTTAACTCTGGTTACGCTGTATGAGTTTATCCATTAAGTTTGTCAATATCGAAAGGCCACATTTTAAAAGTGTAACATGGCTTATTAATTTTTAGTCATTGATATCAAAAACTGCCCAAAATGTCAACTATATGTATATTTGTGTGTGTATATATATATATATATATATATATATATATATATATATATATATATATATATATATATATATATATATATATATACATCCAGAATATGAAAAGTAATACAGGTGGAGTTAATCAGTCCATACAATCTACTTGCACTAATTCAACATCCAAAGATAGAAGGGGCTGAAATTACTAGGGCATGAAGCATTAATGTAGGAAATGTTAACAGGATGCTGGAATCATTGATGCATGTGCGGGTATGGGCAACTGTTAAGTATGCTGTTGGAAACATAAGGGCCAGAAAAGTGCAGAGTTCCATGGCATGTACTGTAGTTAGTTTATATTGCATTTGTTAAAGGAACAAACCTAAATTATTCATTTCAGTATGTGGTGTGATACATTCTGTAAAGACTGATTACTGATTACATACCAAGGTGTTGGTGTCCTGCAGGTTGCAGAAGAATGTAAACGCAGGTTTCCTGCATTAAAGTTATAAATCAAGCATGTGGTCATTCATCAGAACAATCGGTGTCCTGTGTCATTTAATTTGAGCAGACAATGCAGCTAAGATTCTTTCTGCAAGATTTAAATGAATCATATGAGGCAACAGACCCTTTGTTCATAGTACAGATTTAATGTGCAAAATAAATAACCAATCAGTTATTACAAGTGTTTGTCATTCTCATACTTTCTAAAACCCATTTTTGCAGGGGACAGAGCCTAGGCTTGCAGCACTGGGCAGAAGGTGGGAAACAGTCAACAACTGAACACTTTAAACTGACAAATGTTTTAAACATAATTTTGTATGCTATAAGATTACTTTAAATGGTTGTTTTGTTGGGTCATTTTATGTTATAAATTTCAGGCAAAGAAAGATATAGGAAAAGAGAAAGAGATAGAATGGCTTCAAATAATTCAATGTGCCGCCTTAAAAAAAAAAAATTAGAAATTATCTGCCAGCTACGCTTCTCACATCTGGGAATTAATGTCTTTCCTAATCAAGACATAATATAATACAAAAGCATCTAATTTAAATGTAAACTGTCCCTGCTGAAACATCTTGCATGGTCTGTCTTCTTTTATTTCAGTCAAATAAATTATAAGATTGATATCATCTTCTGATTTTTATTTGCTCAATTTATTGTTTAAATGTTCCTTTCATACTCCTTCATAAATATCACCAGAGGACTATACTAAAAATAATACACAGAAACACTATGTAAAGCAAAAATAAATAATAAGCAAGGGTGCAATAAAGCAGAATGGCACATGCACTGTTACACTGCTTTTTTACAATCTGCATTTCTGTCACAGCTGTATGTTGCGAAAATGAGAGTAGTCCAATGGGGGACTCTATAATTGTTTATTACGCGCTTCTCTACATTTTCACGTTGGCTTTAGTGACAACAATGTTCCCCACATGTGAACATTTTCAACTAACATTAAATCTTTAAACATTTAAGGAAACAATCTGTCATTCCAATTGATCAAGTCACTATTATATGGACAGAAAGAATCAGAGAAAACCAACTGATGTTAATGTACCAAACCTGTGTTCAATTTGGGGTAAAGCATTACGGCCAAACCATCTTCTAAACATTTTGAAATAAGTGCATTATGTTTGTAATGTACTGGATATATGTGTGCATTGTTTCAGTCTAAATGGGTTAGAACATGTCATAAATGTTAATTGATTCCTCATTTGAAAATGAAATTGCACAATTCAGTGTGATGACAACACCAGGTTGTGAAGCATGTGATTAGGAACAAGGTAGTTACTACAAACAGTGTGGTTGCACCCATGAAAACTAGCACAAAAAATGGTGAAAATCACTTTCCAAAATGGCTCCACAAGAAATACAATTTAAGTAAATTAACAACTGAAAATATTCATAGTTTTACAAAACTTATACCCAACAAATTTCTACTGCCTTTTTACTATTAAGTAGCTTAATCTTCTTCTTCTTCTTCTTCTTCTTCTTCTTCTTCTTCCAGCTGCTTCCATTAGGTCTTTATTCACTTTTTCCACACCTGTACTCTTAGTCTGAGGCCCAGATTAATAATTTACTAATATTATACAAAAAGTCTAAGAAGGTTCCACTGACTGAGTCTTCTGTAAAAATACTGGTCTGAGTGTTCAGAAAGTAAGACTTAATGTATTATCTCTTGTAGGATTGACTACTGCAATGCAGTGTTCACTGGATGTTCAAACTGTTCTTTATACAGCCTCCAGTTAATACAAAATGCGGCTGCAAGAATTATTACAAGAACAAGAAAATACTAACAACATAACTCCAGTTCTTAAATCCTTACACTGGCTCCCGTTTAAGTTTAGGGCAGATTTCGAAATCCTTCTTTTAACATTTAAAGCATTAAATGGCCGAGGTCCAGCTTACTTGTCTGAACTTATCATGATTTACAAACCAGAGCGCACATTAAGATCTCAAGATGCTGGTCTGCTTATGGTTCCAAGGATTAATAAAATAACAATGGGAGGTCAAGCTTTTAGTTACAGTGCCCCTAAACTGTGTAATGGTCTGCCTGCTACTATAAGAGATGCCTCTTCGGTCTCAGCTTTTAAATCCCGGCTGAAGACTCACTACTTCAGTTTAGCACACCCTGACTAGAGCTGCTGATTAACTGTACATATTGCATCTCTGTTGTTAGTCATTAGCACTAAAACATAAGTGACATGATAGTTAGAATTTGATACTAACCCTCACCTATTCTGTTTTTCTTCTCGGTACTCAAATGTGGCACTTGGTGCCACGGCCCACCTGCCAAGTTGTTTTGCCTGCCTAAGGTAAAGTCATCCCTGATGGAGGATCGCAGGAATCGTGAGAAAGAGGGGTCCTTTCATCGGATTGGCTGGCCCAACACTGTTTCAGCCTTGGAATGGCCAAATGGGGGAGGCAGCTTGATGGATGAGGTCTCCAGGAGTCTAAAATTATCTAAATCTTATTATGTGGTAAAATCTACTGTTAAATTCTGCTCCGTACTTCTAAAATTTTTTTTTTTTTATTGAGGATTTGTTCTGTTCTGTGTATTGTATTTATTGTATTGTATTGACCCCCTTCTTTTGACACCCACTGCATGCCCAACCTACCTGGAAAGGGGTCTCTCTTTGAACTGCCTGTCCCAAGGTTTCTTCCATTTTTTCCCTACAAGGTTTTTTTGGGAGTTTTTCTTGTCTTCTTAGAGAGTCAAGGCTGGGGGGCTGTCAAGAGGCAGGGCCTGTTAAAGCTCATTACGGCACTTCCTGTGTGATTTTGGGCTATACAAAAATAAACTGTATTGTATTGTATTGTATTATTTAGCTACTGTGTATTGTGACCTTCTTTGCTTGTGATTTTGTGTGTTTCCACTTCTTAGTTCCTTTAATTTATTTTAATTGACATTTAGTGGTGTTGGTATGTGCTCTTTAAGAGCTAGTTGATTAGGAATGTGCTCAGTTGTAATTGCTTAGAACTTTATGACTAAAGCAAGCCCTCGTGGGATCAACCAAAGGGCCTCAGACCTTGCCTCTTTCTCAGAGTAGGGTTTAGGACTTGTTGGGGCTATTCAACACCATGTGCTATTTAATTTGTCTTTAATTTAAATGATTTTCTAACAGTGAGGACTTGCTCTTGGTGTAAAACATAGAGAGTGTTAGACAGCGAGTTGCAGTATATGAACATATATCGGAAGTAAGAAAGATATCCGAGATGGAATGAAATAATAAAACTGTCTTCATTTATGTTTTCGAAAAAATCATACAGGTGTACCTACGGCAGCTTTTTTTTTTTTGGTGACAGTATGCTTCAAGGTCTGGGACCACTTTTTGATCTAAAGTATCTTGCAGTGAGAAACTGAACATCATTAGGATTAAAAATGAAAATAAAACTAATAGATAAGCATGAAAATGGAAAATGTCTGTGGACAACTGCACATGAACTATGCTGTTCCCTTACTCCTGGTTCCTTTGATCCACCATTACCTGTTGTCTCTGTCTCTTCTACTTCATGTAATGTTTTAAAAATAAAAAATAAACAATAAACAAAAACAAACAAATTTTATATTAGTGTTGTTTTAACACAAATAATGCTTAAAATTCATTTAAAATATAATAAACACATATAGTTCAGTGTGGTATTCATTCATATTAACCATAATAATATTTTTACAGCACCAAACAAAGGCATTTTTGGCTTAAACTTTTAACTTGTGTCTGAAACTGAGCACCATTGAAAGTTGTACACGCTCACCGTACTTACATTACTAGTAATTAAATGCTTAACTTATGACAAAAAGTGTAAGAAGCCACTGATAAAAGGTGTCATGTTTCAACCAGGGGACCAAATGCTACCTTCATGTCTGTTTTGTTCATTTTTTATTCCTTTGTTTATGCTAATATTGTTGATCATTTAGTTTCTATGTTATCTGTCTACCTTCCTTTCTTTATGTTATGTAATGTTTGTGTTTTGTGGAGGGTTCATTATGAGGCAGGTCAACTTGTTGTCACCATCAAGGGGCTGCCTTCAGCCCTATAAAAGATGGGAGAGCCCACAGTCCCTTGCGGTTCATTGTGAATGCACTTGCGGTGTGGTGACTTTTCTCAAGGGTTTATTCTGTGCTTTGGAGGTTAACTGGATTTTTGAACCTGTGGTTTGTTTTTTGACTTCACCTCTTGGTTTTTATGTTAGGATTTCCTACTTTTATGTTCTTTTTGCCTTATGTTCTTTAGAGCTGATTATGTTACATAGCATTCTTGTGGATAATACACCTTTTTATTAATAAAGATTATTTTTTGCCCTTTTTGGTTACTAGCCAGGATATGACAGTTTTTGCTCTAGTGGGCATTTTGAGTGTTTTTGTGATGTACATGCTTGGGAACTCTCAAACTCATAACAAGTGGAAGCAGAGGAAGTAGCAGGTTACGTAATATACAAAGAGAAAACACATCCGAGCGACCTAAGTATAAAATCTCCTGTCAAGTGATTTAACAGTAATAGACCGAAATGAAGATTCAAAAAAAGAGGAGCATGGCTAAAGGTTATTCATGAAAGGCAAAAAGAAGCAGAGTGTAATTGGAAAGAAGTGAACTGTAAGAGAACTGTACACTACTACAGGCAAGAAAGATAGATGAGCAAGGCAGCATTTTGACCAATGGTCAAGCCTAAAGGAAGTAACGATCTGGGAGAGCAGTAAACATAAAATAAAACATATTGAGCCAGAGTTATAGACTCGAGCAAGAGTAGAGGGTAATCTCCTCTAAGACATAGAGGCTAATCTGAATGAATGAATCAGCAGGTACTGACCTGCAGGAATGAAGATTCTTGGAATGTGGACATAAGACTACAAATGAGGTAGGAGATAGCATGTGGGAGGCTATGATGGCCAAGTAAGACTACACAAGATATGACAGATAAGTAAAGCTGATCTACCTGCACACGGCTGCAGTAATGACGCTGGGTTTTAGTGGCACAGCTAACAGTGGGAAGCAGAAGAAAATACCAACAGCAGGTTATGGAATTTCAGTTTCAAAAGGCATTGTAGCAGTGGTGAAGGCTTCAATGATAAATATGAGATTGTTATCTAATATTTATGCTATAATGCTGACATAGATAACCCAAAAGAGGTGGAAACTTTTTCTGGCAATCCCATATTGTTAAACAGCTCACTTTTAAGATGTCTGGGCCTGACAGTTCCAATGAGAAGATTGGTACAGATACACAATGCCCATGGATAGATGAGAAAGAAGAAGGAGAGCAACGAATAAACCAGCCAGCAGCAAATCTCAAAGGTGAATTTCATTCCCGACAGTGTGAACATGGCCAGTCTAGTTCCTCCTACGTACATACCAATTTAAGTGTGTATAGCTTTTCATCTGATTTATTTTTTATGATCAATCAAGGCAGGGGTAGAAGAGACATGCAAGGAAATTTCAAAGCAGAAAGCACTTTGGCATAAGTAACAAATTGGCAGAATACAGTGAAATGATAACACATTGCACAGAGTAATGAGTGTAACGGAAAGAAACATATAACACATAGGTGGGAGGCACAGAAAATGGAGGCAAAGAACTAAGAGGTTTTAGCAAAAAAAAAAAAAAAAAAAATATGGAAAATAAATGACAGAGAGAGTGCTGAATCCTGAATGAACAAGTAAGCACAGCCATGTAAAAGAGCAGAAAGCAAAATAAAGAGTCCAGCTTACAGAAAGAGAGTGAGAGCGGCCGCAATCAAATGGAAGGGTGCTTTACAATGTCTAACGTGCAAAGATTTCACAAGAGTTAAAGAGATGGGATTAATTGTTTGGTGTTGAACTTCATTGATTGATAGCAAGCTGTCTTCCACCTGAACCTTCTTAAAAATGAACAATAAAAGCGAGATTGGAAAGATTCTAAAAAAACATTTGTGACAAACACTCACAGTGTCCAATGTCAGTTTCCTTCTGTTTTCTTACCAATAATAGATAAATGCCTCATCTGAGTACACTCCATGATTAATAACTGTGATATTTTTCACTGTGACATCAACCGTAACCTTTTTTCCATTCTTACCTCTCTCCACCAAAATGTTCTACTCTGTATGCATAGCTTGACAGTGATTAATTTTCTTTTTAACAGTAAACATCACTGTAAGAAAAACATTCATTATTACATTATGTAACAGATATGACAGACTGACTATATTTTCTAATTATCAATCTTGATAATGTGGATGAGGCTTTAATCATATCAAGATTTGCTGTCATTGTTTTACACAGCAAGAACTTTCAGTAATTACTTTTTGCATAAATTATTACTTTCCTGCTGTTTATCTTTTTGGTTTCAGTTTTTACAGCATATGTGTTTCTAATCATTGCTATGATCCCAACGGACAGCTAAGGAAATTTAAACTAGGCCCAAGAGAGTCTACAGATTTGATAGTCACAGGCAATTAACTGCGGACTGCAAGGAAGTGGCCTCTACCTGAAGATTAAGAAGCCTCTCACGATGTTACTGTACCTCACAGCACCAAACCTGCTCACAGTTTCTGGGCACTTTGCGTTTGCTTTCCCTGTGTCTGGGTGGGTTTTCTCTTCTTTACTCCCACTTTTAAAATATTTGAATGATATGCTAACAAGTACACTAGCTCTATGTTGGCTAATTCAGTTATAGGACACACTCAGGGCCTCTTGAGGTTGTAGCAAACGGGAGAAGTAAAACAAAACTGAGTGCCATTATGAACAGTGCTGCACATCCTCTCTCTGACACACTGACACTGAGCACTTTCAGCCAATAAATCATTCAGGAGAAGTGTGCCAAGAAATGCGACTTGGGCTCCTTCACACCAACAGCAATACACCTGAATAATGCCTCAATGCCACTTGGACTGCCCAGTCAAAACGTTTCTTTCCTTTGAATTGCTTTATAGGCATTCCAGTGTGTGTTCAGGCCAAAGTGTGTGTATCTATCTATCTATCTATCTATCTATCTATCTATCTATCTATCTATCTATCTATCTATCTATCTATCTATCTATCTATCTATCTATCTATCTATCTACAACTGTGGATATGTGTGTGTTATCTGTAATGAATAACACCTGATTTTGGAATGGGACAACCAACAAACTCATATACTGTAGCTCTGATGGCCAGGTGTCCACAGACTTTTGGCCACATAGTTTATATTCTGCCTTGAGTCTCTCTTAAAAATGAGTTTCCCTCTTTATCAGCTTTTCTCTTTTTTTGGGACATAAAGTTGCAGCTTACTAGAATGATCTCAGCAGTCACTGACCCCAAATCAGAACTGAGGGAAAAAAATGTCGGCGTATAAAGTCAGGTGGGAGCAGCAGTCTGGACACAGGCGAGAATTTGTAGCTCAAGCTGTTTGCACCTGTATCAGTGTGCATCACAAGCGGATGGTACTTCACCACATAAAAAGAATGGGTGTAAACACGTTTGTGATGGAGCACAAAGACCACATTTGGAGCTGGTTAGAAATCACATTTAACACAAGTGTAATTGCAAATGCATTTACTATCCACATACAACAGTCAAGTCATGGGAAAAGACAAAAGAATTGTGCTGGGTGGTGACAGCAGTCAGGTTAGACAGCAGCTTTAAAAAGTGAGAGTAGAGGCAACAGCGTCACGTTTTGAAGCACTGGCGCTGAGGCAGATTTACCATCAAGATGTTTTGAGTGTGCACTCGTGGGCCTTTGACAACAAGGGCCCTTTTCATCATGCAGCATTTAATGAAACAACAAATTCATCATGGGGAACCTCCCAAACTCAATGTAATGACTGACTGTCTATTCCTTAGGCACCTAAACCTAATCCTAATTTTAATCAACAGTAGGAATGACCATGCTGCATTAAACAACCCGGTGTCCGTGCACTGAAATGAATTGTTAAAGGTGAACTCAACTCTCTGTTAGGGAGAACTGTTTATTAAATCACCCATTTGCCTATGGAGCTCTTTGTCCAGCCATGCATTGGCTTCATGCTAAAACACGACATTTCTTTATGGCAGTTTGGCATATCATCTTCTTTATAGTTTTTGCTTGGATCATTACTAGACGACAGTTCCCATTCTAACTAGAGGTTAGTAGCTGTGGTGTTCTATGCTGTGTAAATACACATGAATGGGCACTAGGGATATGTTTTAATGCCAGGTGTAAATGTCATACAGCTAAATTATATATGATACAAACTATATATGAAACACATGTTAAAACAAAACTGAGAGTCATCGCCAGTCATATGTAACATATTACAAATATTGATTAAGCAAGCCACTTTAAAAAAGATCCATGGGACAGATCTGACCTACAGTCCTTGGGTTTGAAACCCCAACCCTAGAGCAAGGTAGCTGTAATTGTCTTATATCTGCCCCATAACTCTTGCAGTAAAAGGCAGTGATGGTCTTGCTTCTGCCTTTTCTGTGCAACCAACTGAGAATCAACCTTGCTGGCTGGTATTCTGTTTTCATCCTTCCCATCCTGTCTCTTTCTGTCCTGTCTAAATAGGTGGCAATGTGGCTGACTAGGGTGTTTTGTTTCCATTTTCTGCTTTCCTACTACTCTAATGGCCAATGCAGCCAGTAGTCTGGCTCTGGTAGCTGCACTGAATAATCCTTATTCTTTAGTTTGGACTTGACTGGCTCCTGACCTGAATTCTGCTGTTTTCTCATTTATAAGTCAGCCTGACTCTTGCTTCTGTAATAAAGGAAGTAATGGTTATGGTTCTTTCACTTATTGGCTGTGGCTGTTCATATTGCAACTGTGCAATCAATATGAGCTCGTACTAACATTCCTGTATTCTGTTTCTTTTGTTGGTGTCTTGCCACTGCTAAATTGCCAATGTATTACTCCTATCCATGGAAAGTGACATCAGCAGTATTGAGAGCCTAGGAAGTGAACAAAATTCAGTCTGCTTCTTATTACTCTTTTCTGGAAGGTACTTATGATATCATAAAATGGCCAGCAGTGGGAAGGCAGCCAGTTTCCTTAGGTCACTTAAATTCTGACTTTGTCTGTTTTACCTGACCATGGACCTCCCTGAGGGCTACTTTCTTCAGGAATTCGTCTGTCTTGTCAACTAACCAGATCAAAATTAAGCAGATAAGCAGGATGATATACTCTCACAATTAATTTGGATTACTCATTGATATTTATTTTGTTTTAGCTGTTTTATGTAAATTAATGTATGGCTTAATAATATACTGTTAGTGCCTTATTGTTGCAAATATGTGTGCAGTCATGTGAAAAAGTAAGTGCACCCCATTAAGTGTTTCTTTTTTTTCTTTTTTAACATATGTGGACATATGAAGATTTCACCTTCATTTATACAATCTTTAGATAAAGGTGATGCAAAAAAAAAAGAACATTTGACCTTGTGATAGTTTATTCAATGAAAAATGAACAGGTATGGAAATTTGTACTGTATATGTAAACAGTAGACCCACTTTTGGCTGTGATAGCTGGAGTTGCCCCCTCAATGCAAGCATTTCCTATAACTGTCTTTGACATCGACTGCAAGAAAGTATTTCCCACTCCGCCATGCAGAATTTGTTCAGCTGTGCGATGTTTGAAGGTTGTCTTCTGTGCACAGCCTGTTTCAAATCCCCTATAGTACCTCAATGGCATTCAGATCCAGGCTTTGATTTGGTCATTCCAGGACTTTCCATTCCTTTCTTTTCAGCAATTTCTTGGTGGATTTACTGGTATGTTTAAGGTCATTGCCACAGTAAGGTACACTTTTGACTGTGCTTCAGTCTTCTGACAGATGGTCTCCTCATGCACCCTTTGGTGCAACGAATAGTTCATAATGGATTCTATGATGGTGAGCTGCCCAGGCCCTGATGCAGTAGAGAAGACTCAAAATCATAACATTTCCACCACCATGCTTTACAGCTGGTATCGGGTTCTTCTGGTCAAATGCTGTCTTTGGTCTTCACCAAACAAACCAAGTTTTTCCATGGTACTGTGGCCAACCAACTCTACTGTTTCCCTGTCTGTCCAGAGTGCATTCCAGAAGTCCGGATGTTTGCCTAGGTGCTGAATGGTAAACTTTATTCTTGCCCTGATGATTTTTCTGGACAACAAAGGTTTTCCTCTTGGCACAACTCCCAACTAGATCTAATTTGTGCAGCCTCTTTCTAATGGTAGGCTCATGCTCTTTAAAATTAACCGCGGCAGAAGCTACCTGGACAGTAAGATATTTTATTAATCATTACATGTTGATAAATTATCGAGACTCTGTGCATAAAATTACATTATTGTGTAATAACATCCAATTGCTTGAAAGGACAGACGCATAGATAGAAAAAAGTCCTTCTGAACATTACACAGATGTTGTATTTTTCATATTTTGTTTCAAATAGTCAACCACAAAGAGTTTCAGATTTTCCTTTTTTTTTATCAGTCAGCAGCAATAAATTTGATTTTAAGCAGCATTACTTCAAAAAATAGAATATACAATTCTGTTTCATTTTTTTAAAAGACAGCATGGTTTTGGCTGTCTTTCCTACAGTACCTCACAATGTTTGCATTTCATGCTTTTCTAGTATCTCAATACCTTTTTGTTACTGGTTCATGTGAAACATTTAATACAATTAATTCTTCCTTTGGTTTCATTGCTGCACTTGGCAAAAATAAAATGTGCATTGCTTTAGGCTGAGTGAATGACTATAAAGGCATAATATATGAGCACAACTGTCTTTTATTATTGATCTCTCAAACAGTTGGGGGTCTTCATCGGTATTAGTGAATTCAAAAGAAAAAACAAAATTCATTTATCACTCGTATCAAAGATTTGCTGACTCTGGAAGGGGATTGAAAGGTCTGCATGTTGCTAGGGATTTTGAAGGGGTTAAGAAAATAAGTTATATAACAGATGAAAAGCGGCTCTGGATCTAGTGTGCCTTGCCTGGAATCTAAGAGATAATAAGCATTTAACCTACAGAAAATGTCCCTATATCATACGGAATAATATAAATAAAAAGTTGCACCTTGAATACAACATTGATGGTCTCTACTATATAGCATGAGATGAGGAACCCTAACACCATTAGGTAATATCTTTAGTGAAATGCTAAGGCAGTTTTGGAAGAATAAAGAACATGCATACATTTTTTTTACTGCTATAACAATGCCAGTTGAATGAATCGTATATAAGTATGTGTTGTCGCAGATTGAGGCCTTTGTCGTCCTCTTGAACCCTCTGACTCGACTCCAGACACCAGGTAAAAGTCCAAATATTTTTTTTATTTAGACAATACAGTGCACAAAGCACCCTCCACTCCACAATACTCATAAACTAATCAATAAACACACAATAATCAATCCTCCACACTCCCAGACACTTCGCCACCCTTCCTCCCAGCTCAGCTCCCCGTACTGGTTTCCCAGAGTCCTTTATATAGTTCCTGACCCGGAAGTGTTTCTCCCTTCTGTCCATGTGATCATGAACACTTCTGGGTCGGATAAAAAGCTCCTTTCTTCAACCTGGAAGCATGTCGTTGCCTCTTGTCATGTGATCATGACGCACCTCTGGGTTATAGGGCAAGTAAGAGTCCGGCAGCCTCCCCACAGCGACTCCTGGTGGTCCCCATGGTATCCAGCAGGGCTGTGCATATAAACTACAAAGTCCATGAGGCCCTGCTGGAATTCGGGGAACGTCCACGCTGTTGGGAGAGCTCCACCTGGTTGACCTGGGGGTGATGGCAGGAATATTTAGCTGGCCACACACCACAGTGTGTATAAATAAAACATTACAAATATTCAAAACAAGGACTGCAATAATAATTGTTCCCTAATAGCCCACATAACTTTAACACAATCACATTCAGACAAGTTCATCCAGTTATTGTAGATAACTCATGAGATCAGGATGTTTAGTTCAGACATCTCATCTAAAACCCAGTAGTTCTGGTCTTGTTTGAGCCATTTACCAAATCAGAAGAAATCGTATTGGATTTAAGATACATTCTGCAAGGGAGAGTGAACAACTAAAAAGTGTTTTTTTATTTTTTAAGCTTTTTGTAAGCATTAAAATGCATTTTAAAAAATATTTAAAGAAATTAATAACCAATACTATCACTCTTCAGTGCTCTTCAAGGATACATTGATATAAGCATCAGCTTCTTAAGACCACAATTTATACCAAAACACCGCAGAGCTACAGAGTACAGAGCTGCCCAGGCTGCAGGACATAAGGGTGACTCCAATCCTGGCTCCAATAGCTTACTTTAGCATATGGATGAAGAACTGAAGACAGACAGGCAACAATGTTCAGCATGTTTGCCATATTATGGATTAACTACACTTACTCCCAGAGGCAGCAATGATATTAATTTAGCAGGACGATTGAATATCTTAAACTTAACTAAAGCAGGTTATTTGTGTGTGGCTGAATTTCATATTTGTAAAATAAACTGCAAGACAGCTGAAGATGACCAGGAACCTCATGTATAATGCCTTGTGTAGAATTCATACTAAAACATGGTGTACGGACAAAACTAGAAATGTGCGTACACACCAATAAATTCAAATGCATAAAACGTTGGCCATTCCGTGCACCTTTATATTGTTACAGAATGATTATAATCAAGTGCCTTTAATTTGTAAATGATAAGCAATTCATTTTGATATGTCTGATAAAGCCCATGTAATGGATGCTCACCTAAAAGAGAAAGGGAAAAGACAGAGAAGCATTAATGCACTGCTTTGATGCTGAGGACTACCGATTTATAAAACCAAGCAGAACTGTGCACACTCAGGGTCTGACGCTGCCGTGATAATGTACATAGCTTTACACCAAGTTTATTTTTTATATATCTCGATGTGAGCATGGAAACGGGCTTACAGAACATTTTTGTGACTACACACCATTCATATATGAGGCCCCAGGTGACCAGGTTTACTAACTGAGTTTCTGAAAAACTAATGAAAGGAGATAAAAGTGGTCTCACCACTGATTTATGTGAGCAGCTGCAGAATGGAATAGTATACCATTAAATATACAGCATGGTCATATCTGCAGAGGTAACGTTCCTGGAAAACCCAGTGGAACCAGAAGCTCCTCTGAAGCATTGATCCTATGGAAAAAACATTAGGTTCCAGCAGAGCCTTTTCAGCTAATCAACTTAGCTCATAACAACACGTTAGAGCTTAAGAATACTTGTATTAGCACCCAAGCTCCTCGTCCTGCAATGCTTCACTGCTATTGTTGAATTTCAATAAGTTTATCTAAAAAACAGCGTAAAACACTGAGAACACGTGGAATATCATCAGAACTTGGAGACTAGTTAAGGCAACAGTACCTGGGCCCTGCAGCTGTAAGTGGAGTGAGGGAGTGAGGGAGGGAATTGTTCTGGTTCACGCAGGACGAGTGAGCAGGATTCTTGGGGTTTGGTATGGAAGGCTTGATAATGATCCTTTTGCAGATTCACCATGGGGAAAAACTGCAAGCTCTGGTCCCTATCACGAATGAGGTTGAATGACTTAGCCATGCTGAGGTTGAATGACTTAGCCATGCTTCTATGAGCCAGGCAGACATGCTGATCCTTTCATTATAGAACACATGCAGCCCCGGACATCTAAGGGCATCACAGACCTGTTATTGCTCAATCGCTCATGTCAATGCTGCGCAATAGGCCTATTTCTATTGCACCTTGCCGTGAATAGGTGGGAGAAGACTGTGTGTATCTGCACTCCATCTATCCTTAGTGCAAATCCTGCCAACTACGCCAAGTGTTTTATTGTGCAGTTACAAAGTAATCCACCTCACATTGCACATTTTTAAGTAATGGTCAGCTGCGGACCCACGACATATGGATTACAAAGGCCGCACAGAAGCAGTTCCCTATATGCTGTGAGTAATAAACTTGGGCAAGCTGGGACTTTCTGTAAGCACTGTAAGCAGAGCGTTTATGCCTTATGATGTCAGCTGAGCTCTCGCTCTCACTCAGTCCCTACCATCTGCACAAGACCCCCAATATAGTACGCCATTAAGTGTATCATTCTGCCTTGCAGTTATTATCATCTGAGATTTTCTGAGGGTACAGTTAGATATGGAATATAAAAAATATTAAAATTATACTAAAAAGGAGTCTAGGTACATTGGAGGCCAATTGGACAGAGATTGTAATGCTCTTCTTTCAGATTAACATTTTAGTAGAAGCCATTCTTTAGTAAAAGTCATTTAGTAGAAGTCATTCTTTTTTAAGAATACTTATTTTTATATGTTTTAAGGATACATTTTTAGATGTTTTAAGAATACATATTTGTATATGTATTTAAAAAATCATATTGGCTATTGTTGCTACATGGGTCATAAACTAGGTTTTATGTTTATGACTTTTATTTAGAGGGCAAAAATAAAACCTCCATGGTGATGAGAGTCTTGAGAGCTCAGATTAATGAATCATCTCTCGTACAAGGCGAAGTGTAAATCACAAGTCTAATAGGTAATTAATCATTTACAAGTTCATTGCATATTATGGCATTTGAAAAACTGTCAGGCTGAAGAAATACGTTAACATTTGTGGACAACCTTTTAAGCGTCATTGTCTTGCATACTCTTTATATAACGCTGAGCTTGTAGCACAGGTCCTTTACTTGTTGCAACATGATTTGTTTATCGTAATTATTTATACAGTTTCATTTATAAAATGAAGATGGATGACAATGGGGGTCCACAGTTAACAGTCATAAAGTTGTGCAGTGCTTTCGTTCTTCCAAAGCAAAAACTGGATATTTTTGTTTTCTGAGAACTTTTTCCAAATATTTTGTGGTCCTTCTCTTTTCTCTCATTCATTTCAACATTTTTTTTTATCACAGATACTTCATGATGCATGTTAGCTTGTCATTTGCACCTCACGATTAACTGGCAGGGTAAGAAAAAAGGCAACAATTAAAACCTAAATGCAATAGTTTAAAGCAAAAATCATAATAAGCAACTAAAACTGAAGCAAAAAATGCTTTATTAGTAAATAAATGGTTCTAATTGAAACACTGGTTAAAGCGACAACCTGCAGCCACTGCTGACCCCTAGGATGTAATTGAGTACTTCTAAAAGTAAATGTATAATTATTGATTAAAGTTCAGTATTATTATTAAAACATTAACTTAATGTTTATGGATAGTATATCAGATCACAGCACCCAAAACTATGTTCCAGTGCAGGTCTGTTGGGCAAATTGTGTAAGACATGAGGAGGACCTTGAAGAGCCACTGCTCCTAAAGACTGAGATAAGCAAGCTTAGGTGTTTAATGATATTTTATGAAGACTAGGGTGTTCTGCCCCCTGCTCACTTCGCTCACCAACCCCTGTGTTTGTTTAATCGGACATACATTTTTAAAAGTTTTTTTTTTCTTCTTTGGAATCGTTGCTTTAACTGTTGTGGGACCACAGATTCTCATAGCGTATGGTCCATAATTGTGTAAGTGCTGTATTCCGCCCTCCATCAATCGGACCTAACAGTGACTTAAAACAAAAAAGGCTTCAACTTGGCTGGGACGCTACAATACTTTTGAATTTTACTGCTTTCATATTCTGTACCTTTCTCTGCTTGTTTATCGTGCCATTGCTTGTTTGAGCCTTTATAATTCCACTGCTTTCATAATCTTTTATCTGCCTTTTTTCTCTCCCAAATGTCTCTTTTTGCTGCGCTGCTCTTTCTTCTTTGCTGAGAGCACAGGATCTGTGTGTGCTACCGCTGGCTGTGCTCTTATTTGATAAGAAGGGCCGTGTCTTTCAAGAATCTCATGTTCCACGGCCCTGGGACAATCTCTTGGTACCAAGTCCCATGTTTACGGTCCTCGTGAGATACTCCGTGGCCAATCTTTTTTGTCTCGTGTGTCTTTTAAATGTCTTCCGGGAACTTCTGAGAAGATCACGTATTGTCGCCCTGGAAATTTCCTTTCCAGGATTTCTTTTTTATATATAGAGAGATGTTTCCTGTGTGGCTTCATTTGAGTTGTACTGGGGGTGGCTAGCTATAATTAGGTCCTGGCAGAGATCTAGGATACACTGTATAGTTTTTATCTGTGTATGCAAAAATCAAAAATGCAGAGTATTCTGTCTTCTAAGAGACATCAAATTTGGTCCCTGACTACCTTGGGCCAAGAGTCAGTGATTGACATTGCGGTCATGTTAATAGCTCTGGGTGGTGACTGCATGAATAAGATTGTGAGTGCAAGAGTCTGAAATGAGGTTCCTGGGCTGTGACCGGGTGAAGAGCTCAGCAGTACAGCAGGAACTTGCAGGAGAATGTCTGCTTCCCTGGATCAAGAGAAGCTAAATGAGATGTGCTGGTCATGTAGTTAGGATGTAACTGGGGCACCTCCAATGGGAATTCAGTCAGTCATGGCTCACTTAGAGAAAACCAAATGGGAAGACCCAGGACAAACTCCACTGCACTAAGAGTGTCTAAGGAAACTGTATGGAAAAGTTGAACGAAATTGGTGGGGATAATGTGGCCTGGCCAGTCCATTTCAGTGTATTGCCATAATGAACCTAATGAGTAGGAATGGAATGAAAGTAATGTATGTCTTTAATAACAATGAGTACAATTAGTACATTACAGTAGAGGGAAATGTTGTAGGGTTTTCCATTACAGAAATGGCCATTTTTATATTATCACAGCAAAAGGGAATTGCAAAAGGAAAAGAAAAGAATAAATCCATTTACCTACCCATGCACATTGCAGCTTATTTAAAGAATTTAAATTTTGACTGTTGAATATCTGTTTGGAAAAGTAATATAGTAATAGAAAGTGTTATCGGTTAAAGCTGCAGCAAGTTTTTATCCAAATTAATTTCAACATTTTCATGTCAACTTTCAAATTATCTACTGTGGTATAATGTACTTATAGCTGAGTCAGGATTATTGGTTTCTGTTACTTGAAAATGAATTACCTATTTTTACAAAAAAAAAATATTCTTAACTGCAGACTCCATGTTCATTTAACTTTAATATATATATATATTTATTCTTTCTTTTTCACTTCGATGCATCAACCTAATGAATAATATTTGATTGCCCCATAGACCGTGACCAGCATCTTTTATTTACAGCTCTCTTTGAAGGTCAAGGTCCTTACCCTATTCACCTTGTTGGATGCTTTATCAAAACCGATGATATCCGTGATGTTGTTTCTTTCTCTCTTTTGTTCTCTGAAATTTTCATTCATGCTTTCTTTCATGTCACACTCAAGACTCTTCTTTAATTCCCCTATAAATTAAGCATAATGCTTCATGGTCATAGTTTGTTAGTAAGTGCATTTTACATGCCTTGTATTGTTAAAATTAAAATGTTGAAAACCTTTACATGGTAATGATAAATCATGTCTTGAATCATTTCTTTGATTACTGTATCATAAAGGAGATGGATTATGTTAACTAATGTGCTCATTGATGTTCAAATATGGAAAGACTTAAGTTTTGATGGTTTTGAATTCACATTAGGTTGACTGGCTATATTAGTCTAACTATTGTATATTAATTTAGCATTATTAAATACCCACAGGGGTCCCACTCAGATCTGGTTCCTGATTTGCACCCGAATACAAGTCGAGTACGAGTACCTGATTTGCATCCGAGTAGTATAAACATTGGCTTCCCACGATCCTACATCAAGTATGATAAAAGATGAACAATACAGTCAACTTTCAGATACCTCTCTTTCCAGACAATCTTTCTTTATGAAGACTAGGGGGCTTTGTCCTCTGCTCACTTCGCTCACCAAACCCCGGGCCAGTGCTACGCGCTAGCCTCTTTGCGGTTCTGCCGCTCATGTATGGGGATGCGGATGTACAATTTAAACAGATTTTAATTTTCATTTGAAGTGTTACATTTGCATCAATGCGACATATAACTACCTGTGATTGTATTTCGCTTCTTTCTCTCTGTTAAATAAAACGACATTTTTGAATGTTTGGCTCTGAGATTTGTCAATTGTCTTCGCAAAAGCTATTCTAACTAGAAACTGTTCACGTTTTAATACAAATGGCATATCAAGATCTCCTTTGGTGTCTAATGTTAGCCCCTGAAGATGTACTACATTACCTTTGTTGGATACATCCTTCTTTCAACAGTAATTCGGCCGGTGGAAGACCGCACAGTGTTAACGGTTGTAGATATTCTTCATGATATTGAAAGTTGTTGTTTTCATCTTCCGCACGATCACCACCAACTGTTTCAGCATTGTCTATTGATACGCATTTAACCATTTTGCCGTGTTACCGATCAACATTTTTTGGCGTAAATTTGTTTGACTTCCCCGTTTCTAGGTGCTAAGATTGCCCGTGTACTCATTTCTTCTGTTGATAACCCTTCATGATGAAATTCTTCAATAAGATTTGGACATAATACATCTTCTTTAATTGGGAACTTAAAGTGAGGAAAACGTTAACATTTATAAGAGCTGAGAGGGCAGGAGGTGTGCCTGACAAAAGCATTCACAAGACCGAGAGGTGAGAGTACCGTGGTCTTGTTTGAAAATGGTTAATAGGAGGGTGTAACTTGAAAGAATCTCACGGCAACATTCTTGTCTGCCGGGATTTGAAAAAATCTTTTCCAAAAAGTCTTGTCTCCTAAAAAGTCTTGTCGCATCGAAAGATTTTTTTTATATAAAAGAGAAAAAGGCCTTCTCAGACTGTAGAACTACATATTAATTGTTACATGTGTGAGCATCTAACGCAGTGTGTCTGGTGTTAGTAGTTACCCACCAAACCAGGGGTTGGCAAAGTGTACTCATGCCTTCTGTCTTCCTCCCTCTGAAGAACCAGCTATAGTGGATTCACAAACCAGTGTGTTTCTTCATACTGGCCCAGATAAATGGGAAGGGTTACGTCAGGAAGGGCGTTTGGTGTAAAATTTTGCCATATCAACATGCGAACAACAATACAGATTTCCATACCGGATCAGTTGAGGCCCGGGCTAACAACAGCCATCACCAGTACTATTAGCCAATAGGGTTCTGGCGGAAATTGGGCTACTGTTGGATGAAGAAGGAGAAGAAAAGGGTAGGAACTTTGAATGTTGGCAGTATTACTGATAAAGGGAAAGACTTAGCTAATGTGATGGAGAGAAGGAAGGTTGATATATTGTGCACGCAAAAGACTAAATGGAAGGAAAGTAAGACCAGGAGGATCGGAGGTGGATCCAAATTGTTCTATCATGGTGTGGATAGGAGGAGAAATGGGGTAGGGGTTACTCTGAAGGAACAGTATGTCAAGAGTGTTTTGGAAATGAAAAGAGTGTCAGGCAGAATGATGATTATGAAGCTGGAAATTGAAGGTGTGATGATGAATGTTGTTAGTGCATATCACCCGCAAGTTGGGTGTGTGATGGATGAGAAAGAAGATTTCTGGAGTGAGTTGGATGAAGTGATGAACAGTGTACCCAAGAGAGAGAGAGAGTGGTGATTGGAGCGGATTTCAATGGGCATGTTGATGAAGGGAACAGAGGAGACAAGGAGGTGATGGGTAGGTATGGTGTTCAACGAGAAGAATGAAGAAGGTCAGATGATTGTGGATTTTGTGAAAAGGATGGATATGGCTGTGGTGAATACATGAAGAGGGAGAAACATAGGCTGACATACAAGAGTGAATGAAGATACACACAGGTAGATTATATCCTATGCAGTAGGGTCAATCTAAAGGAGATTGAAGACTGCAAAGTGTTGGCAGGGGAAAGTGTAATTAGACAGCATAGGATGGCGATTTGTAGAATGATGTTGGGGATCAAGAAGAGCAGAAGAGTGAGGGCAAAGCCAAGGATCAAATGGTGGAAGTTGAAAAAGGAAGACTGCAAGGTTGAGTTTAGGGAGAAGGTAAGACAGGCACTGGGTGGCAGTGAAGAGTTGCCAGATAGCTGGGCAACTACAGCAGAAGTAGTAAGGGTGACAGCAAAAAGGTGCTTGGCATGACATCTGGACAGAGGAAGGAGGAAAAAGGAAACCTGGCGGTGGAATGGGAAAGTATAGGAGAGTATACAGAGGAAGAGGATGTCAAAGAAGAATTGGGATAGTCAGAGAGATGCAGAAAGTAGACAAGAGCACAAGGAGATAAGGGGCAAGGTGAAGAGAGAGGTGTCGAAGGCTAAAGAAAAGGCGTATAATGAGCTGTATGACAAATTGGACACTAAGGAGGGAGAAGAGAACCGGTGGGTTACATAGGGACCGAGCTGGGAAATCTGTGCGGCAGGTTAGGCTTATAAAGGATAAAGATGGAAACATACTCACAAGAGAGGAGAGTGTGTTGAGCAGATGGAAAGAGGACTTTGAGAGGCTGATGAATGAAGAGAACGAGAGAGAAGAGGTTAGATAATGTGGTGATAGTGAATCAGGAAGTGCAACAGATTAGCAAGGAGGAAGTAAGGACAGTGATGAAGAGGATGAAGAATGGAAAGGCCACTAGTCCAGATGACATGCCTGTGGAAGCATGGAGTTTTTAAACAGGTTGTTTAAATGGATTCTTGGAAATAGAGAGGATGCCTGAGGAGTGGAGAAGGAGTGAGCTGGTACAGATTTTTAAGAATTAGGGGGATGCGCAGAGCTGTAGTAACTACAGGGGAACAAAATTGATTAGCCATAGGAATGCTGGTTTTATTGGGAAACGAATGCTAAGGATAGACCTGTCTGGCAAGAGAAAAAGAGGAAGGCTTATGAGAAGGTTCATAAATGTGGTGAGAGAGGGCAGGCAGGTGATGGGTGTGACAGAGCAAGATGTAGAGGACAGGAAAAGATGGAAAAGGATGATTCACTGTGGCAACCCCTAACAGGAGCAGCCAAAAGAAGAAGAAAAAGTCTTGATCTAATGTACTAAGTCCTTTCATAATTGTAAACGCGTCATTCAGGTCTCATCTTAATCTCCATCCATCCATCCATTTCCCAACCCACTGAATCTGAACACAGGGTCACGGGGGTCTGCTGGAGCCAATCCCAGCCAACACAGGGCAGGGTGCCAACCCACCGCAGGACACACACAAACACACCCACACACCAAGCACACACTAGGGCCAATTTTGCTTAAACTGAAAAGGCTCATCGTTTTTAATCTTTCCTCATGACTCATTCCCCCCAGTCCTGGAATCAGCCTAGTCGCTCTTCTCTGAACTTTTCCTAGCACGCTATGTCTTTTTTGTAGCCCGGAGTCCAAAACTGCACACAGTACAACAGATAAGGCTTCAACAGTGCATTAGTTAGTGTCATTATAAAGCTTCAGTATACCCTTGGATTTGTATTTTATATAACATTCTGTTAGCCTTCTTAATGGCTTCTGAACGCTGTGTGGCAGTTGAGAGTGTTGAGTCCACTACTCCTAAATCCTTCTCATAAGGTGTACTCTCAATTTTCAAGCCTCCCATTGTGTATTCAAACCTAACATTCCTACGTGCAATACTTCACATTTACTTACATTAAATTTCGTCTGCCACAAATCTGCCCAAGTCTGTATCCTGCTGAAGTTTCTGCAAACATTTTATTTTTATCTCTATCCAAATCTTTAATATATATTAAAATGTATATATACTATATATATATATATATATATATATATATATATATATATATATATATATATATATATATATATATATATATATATATATATATATATATTTAAACTGTATTGTAAATTAAGAACTTAGCAGTTGAATGGCTGGAGTCTTGTGACTGTGAGCCTCAAAAGTTTATTATGAGGTGAATTTAAAGGCATCCATCATAATTAGCAATCTCTTTTTTTCAGTTACCGTCCCTTCAGAGCAAAATTATTTTTTTTCTGTTATCACCGCTGCACTGCAAGCGGTGTAAGTCTTGATTTATACCATATTATGATGCAATTCTATTTAATGCAGTATCTAACCATTATTGTTTCAGCTTAAGTCAATTGTTTGAAATTGGAACCCCCACCCCAATATTTATCTACGCATTGCATAAGTCGTTGTTTAAGTGGTAATGTTTTACAAGCACTGCTTAATTACTTAGAATGCTGCCATTGCATTTTTAGTGCGAAGCCAGCTTTATTCTGTTACAGGGCTTCTTTCTTAACAGAAAGTTCATACTAACTGTCCATTTACTGAAAACAATTAATCCAATTTTAGGGTTGTGCATTGTGCCATTTATGTGAAGCTCGATTAAAAAAGTTATAAATACAGCTAATAATTTTGTATATCCTTATTCCCCTAAGAAATTATTAGAGTTATCATAAATGAAACTATTGAAAGAGCATATTCAATTTCACTTAAAATATAATTTTAGACATTTAATTTCTAAACAGTTAAGTAACTAACTTTGAGAGAATACAATAAACCAAATTTATTGGTGTTTTACTTAATTAACATTAAAGTATAATTTAAACTGCTTTAGTGAGGTGAAATAAGAGATGAGTGAAAATTGTTAAAATTCAGAAAAAAAGAGTAGTTCATTTAGTTAGTAGTAATTCTACAAATACTGAGACAATATTGAGAATGTGGTTAAACTTTGGTTTGGCGAACTCATACAAACGTTAGGTGTTATTAATTCTGATGTAATTGTCCAAAATCTGTTTATTAATTCTTTTTTAAAGTTACATAAATGTCAAAGTGTGGTTTATAACAAACAATAAACATTAATTAGGTATTGCAATTTCTGTCTGTTGAATTGAATGTGTCAATGTTAACAATAGTTATTAACAGACAGCTTCATTCGATCCACTAAGTGGTGAACTACATTCAGGATAACATCAGTACCAGGGAAATCGTTAGAACGTAAAACAATAGAATATTTAATGTGCTTAAATAAGTAAATTAGTCTTAATATACTGTATGTATACAGTATTGTACATGAGGAAACTAGAGTAATATAAAACTAACACAAAACAACATTTGTGAAACTCCAAAAAGTGATGAATGCTTGACCAGTCTTTATTTTCCTCTAAACTTTCTATACTTTAGAAAATGTATAGAAACATTATATATTTATTGAAATATACAAACTTAATCACATAAACAGTATACTTTAAGGACAGATAATTAAATTACACTTACTTTACAAATAATTGTGCCAAGTTTCATATTTAACAACTGAAGCTTCTGCTCTACTGCTGAGATGCCACTACGCTAAACTACAGGGTGCAAAATGAAGCACTCTGATTGGCCAAGTTTCAACTCAGAATAGACCAATCACAATGCGTAATAAATTCAGTGTTCACTGCTACTTAAATAAAAAGAAGCAACAGTTAAAAAAGATTACCAGATTGTCTGTTCATCAGGATTCAAACCCAGGATGCTGGATATGTGAAGCAGTAGTGTTTACAAGTGTGTCAACTCATAAGATGAATATCTTCTTAAAATTCCTAAAATAAATGATACTTCTGTAAAAGACAGAGCCTTTATCTATAGGGAGCCCATATACTTGAATGATGTCTGCAATGGCATCCCTGTCAATATAAAGGATAGCATTCACATAAAGGTTGAAGAATGATTATTTTAGCATAATGTACTCTTGTTAGGACTGATGGTGAGGTTGTTCATATTGCTTTTTTGTAACAGTGGTAATCATTTTGATGGACCTTCACTAGGTTTGCATCATTTTCTTCTCATTTCTTGTGTCATGTGGCAGCCCTTCGGGAAAGTGTAATTTTTTATTAAGTTATCTCTCCTGACCTTGGAGTGGGCTCTTACAGTAGATGTGTCATCATCAATGACAGATCCAGCATCACACCTTCATCATATTCCTCCAAAGTGAGTAAACTGTGGAAAGATAGAAGTGGAACGACTAGGCAATGAGATGGCCAGGTTCAGATTATCACCTGGATTTTTTATTGGGAAGGTGTTAATTAATTAATTAATTTTTTCTTTTCAGCTTTTTTGACACCAAGTCTTATTTTGAGATATTCTTACTTTATAGTTTTTGTACTTTATAGTTTTCATATTTAGAAACATTAAAAACCTAATTTATCTTTAATAAAAAATATTTTTCTGTGTATTCTCAGTTTCACACTTGTTATTTTGTATTTTATGGATATTATATTTAGAGATGCTTACAGTGCACTACACACAGAATGCCCAAAGTATTTTCATTCAGCTTGTCAAACAACCTCATCCCAGCCACCACCCCAACAATGAGGTTGAATAATATACCATCACTAAGACAATGTGCTGCCAACTCTGGCTAGAAGGACTTGAGACCTTCTGGCAGCCCCCCATAACTACTTTTCCTCTTTCTCGGTAGAGTAGCAGCACCCCTGGCATTCTGGGTGAAAACTTCAGTTTCATTTCTCAGAGTACAAGTCTCTTGCATTGTTTCTTCAACACTTTCACTTTTGGGGTCCCATGTATGGATGAAAGGGTCTAACCCCCCTCCCTAGCAAGTTCTGACTTTGCATATTGGCAAGCAGAAGTGCTCTCTTCCTGCCATTAAAGTATTCTGTCTGTGCCCTCTTTGTATTGCTATTGCTAGAAGTTCCAACAATTCAATGTTTTTGACTCGAAAGTGTAGTAAGGAGACCAGGCAGTGGAGTTGTGTGGAGTTTGTGTGTTCTCCTTCTGTCTGCATGGGTTTCCTTGCACAGTCCAAAGACATGCAGGTTAGGTGAATTGGCGATCCTAAATTGGCTGTAGTGTGTGGTTGGGGTGTGTGTGTGTGTTCCTCTCCTGTTGGGGTGCCTGTCCAGGGTTTGTTCCTGCCTTTCCCCCTATGTTGGCTGGGAGAGGTGCACTAGCACCCCCTGTCACCCTGTTCAGGACTAAGGCAGGTTACACAATGACTGACTCATTTTTCTAGGGAGTAAACATAATGCTATAAGAAAACTGATGATAAGTTGCTGTTGTCCATTAGTCTGAAAATTGTTATACAAATGAAGATATTAGGACAAAAGGTAAAGTCAAAAGTCAATGAAGTGATCCAACAACATCCTCTCCAGGTGCAAAGAATGAATAATACATGTTTCCATAAACTTTTATAGAACTGCAGAGTACTACTTCACCATCAGAAAAACAACTGACCAGAGCATCAAAGTAGAAGCCACTATTCACTAATAAGAATATTTGTGTTAACATCCGATTTGCCAAAATACAACTGCATGACCCTCAGGAGCTGTAGGACAGTGTTCCATGAACTGCAACCTTTTGTCAATATAAATATTGTATTGCCTATAGAATAACGAACACTGCATTGCTACTTGCTACACACGTGTCCCAGTTTGGGACTTTGAAAATCTGGTCACCCTAAACTTTACTATCAGTGTGCCACATTCACCTGATATCCATAATGGTCACTTGCTGTAATAAGATTTGCTATTCACTTCTGTTATTTTCTAACATTTGTCGTAACTGAATAGCATTGCAAGTCCCATTTCATGAAAATTACTATAGCCAGACATGCTCAAGCAAAAAGGAATTTACTACAAAAGATTTTCTAACTATTTCTTTTTTCATTTAGGATATGTTAATTGCCAACCGCAAATCGTCACCGTGTGTGAATGTGGGATGTGTGTGTGGATATGTTTATGCGTGGACCTTGTAACTGGCTGGAGGCCTGTTTTCAACCTTTTGCCCAATCCTGGTGAGATAACCTTTGGCCCCGCAAAACCCTGAAATAGACGAAAAAGGTTGTAGAACATTATCTACCTACTGAACTCAGTCCAATGAAGACTACAGTGTCTGCACAGCCCTCAAACGCACCTGAATGTTATCACCATGCGTACATCTTGTAACTTCTTTAAAGATGTTGTTATTTATTATGTGAACTTCAACTTTTCACCCTTTTTTCCCTGACTCTAATTTCTGGTTGCTTATTTAACTAATACATTTTTGATTTCTTCTTATACATAAAAGATGTCACCTGAGGATTGGCAAATAAGAAAAAAATAATAAATTTTACTTCCATCCTAACTGGATCAAGACAATAAAAGAAGCTTATGTAAGAACTGGGCCTGGCAGCTGAATTAAGGTTCCCAAGGGTGTATCTCTGTGTAAATGACAGCTATTTCAGTTACATTTCTACGTGTTTGATCATTAGGATGCAAAAGTTTAAATAAACAAAGCATTTCAAAAGAAATATAAAATCTTTAAAATTTACCCATAAATTCTTTTAAAAAGTGAATATCCCTAGTAGGGAATCTGTTGAGTGACACAGTAAAAGCAAAAACTGGGAAAAAAACCAAGATCCTTAATTAAGAAGAGTCCAATTAAAAGCAGGATTGTTAGGAACGAAAAGCAACTTCTACTGCAGCCCCCCATGAAATTTGAAATCCCTGTGTAGAGCAATTTACATGGAAGTGCTACATTTTTGGAGTGAACCGTTTTTCTTGTATTTATTTCGCCATTAGCTTTTCAAATCTGCTTCTCGCTGACATCAATATGTACAAGACCTGAATTCCAAAAATATGGATAGTAACCTGTTGTAGGTACAAACTCTCATGGTTAAAGGTAATTTGTCATCATCAATTAATAGTTTAGACCTGGAGCAAGAAAATAATAAAAAGCACATATGTGTGGAACGTAAAGATTTTCTAAAAAGCAGTCCTTATTTTATAAAGCTCACTTCAGTGTGAACACTTTATCCATGCAAAGGAAAGCTTCACAGCCCCTATTTCAATTTGGGACTGAAGCTATGTGAGCTGCAAATGTTAACTTCTATTTGGTCTCAAGGGTATTTTACTTATTTCTAAAGTACACATTTCACAACGTTCAACACAATGATGCAACATTTCACACCTGATAAAGCAATGTGTTGAAAGCTTTTTCCGAATGAAAATGGCACTTATGATTTCTCCAAGGTCAATCTAAAACCCCACTGCTCCACTATAACATTGTGTGCTGGCTACTTTACAATACAAACAATTAACTTTCCTACAGTGCATCCGCATTTCTTTTTTGCACAGATTGGACATGCATTTCAAATACAGCAAGTCTAGAAGGACTGCTTACCTCCCCTAACAATATAAAAGTAGTGGCTGGTTCGTGAAGTAATTCTACAGAGATTGCACTCCCAGTCTTTAATCTTCACTTAAATACCTAACGTATTCTCTCCTGCTGCAACAGACAAGACTTCACATACTCATACACTGTGAAAGAAATAATTATCCATTACCTGCATCTTCACAGTTTTCTTTTTTTTCCACTTACTGATTCTAGTTTTATGCAAAAACAGTAGTTGTGAGGCAGATGACTAGCGGCAGTGGTCATTACCTTTAGAACATTTCCTAATCATGTCGTTGAGCCAATCTAGTCAGAAACTGCAGGAAGCCGGGGACAATTACCTTGTTAGAAAAGATGCTGCAACAGCAGCATATGCCTTCGGCACATTTTCCCTCCATTCTTTGATCTCTACCCTTCCCGGAGTGCTTGAAAGGGATTTAAAAGTATTTATGAATCAAAACCCAAAGCGGAATCTCAGGAGGCTGACAGAAGCACAAATAAACAGAGAAAGGGAAAAAAAACTGTATCTGGAAACAGAATATAGGTCGCTGAGCTAAGAGGACAGGCAGTCAAAAATGAATGGATACATTATTGCTGTACAGTTTAAACATTCAAGGTTTTGCAGTTCAAACTTATTCCCAAGCTGCAAGTAGCTTGTTTTAATGCTGTACATAATATCATTACTTTATTGCTACTATATGGCACATTTCCATGCTGCTCCCTTCATTATATATTACTTCATGAATTTAAATAGCACAGATTTGTTCTTTTAGAAAAGAAAACACTTTTTTTTTTAAAATAAAACAGCAGATTAGATTCCCAAAAGATGGAAAGATGTTACTTTCTTCTTTCCTGTGTCTTTGAAATGTACTGTGTACATCATCTGGAGATGAGTAATACATCCAATGACACTGGTAAGGCAAGGAAGACAAGTGTTGGTGTGGAGAAGGAGGAAGAGGCGGAGGGGGTTAAAAGCAGCTGGAGGGTAAGAGCAGGACACAAAGACAAACAATATTGTTCCACTCACTCCATTTTGATTTCTCTTCCTATTATTAAATGCTATCCATCACCTCCGAAGATCCAAGCTGAATGCTAGACAACAGCACTGATGACATATGTGTGTTCGGCTTTAATCTTCATCCAAGTGATTGTTTTAAACCACTGATGCAGTGAAACAGTGAAAATGACCCTTAGAAAAATCAAATTGAATCCTTGTCTGTGTCGCTGCCTTGTACACTTTTTTATCAAATAAATGTAACAACAATCAAGAACAATAATTAGATTTCCGGGCAAATATCCATTCGTAATTGAAAAGGAAAATGTATATGATGATACACAGGGAACGGAGAAGGTGTAGCCTATGCGGCTCTGAAAGTGGTTTTATAGGTGTCGATGAGGAGAAATGCTTCACTGTGATTCTTCATTAATGTAGAATAAAGAAGTACTAATGAATTACGTCCTTCACTTGTCCAAGTTCTGTCATTCCACTTGGATTTGTACAACATGAATCTTTCAGAGCCTTAAGAATAATATATACATCTGGAGGCAACCATGAGTGGATTCTGCATAAATGTGGGTGGGAATAATCAGACAGTTCACTGAGCATCACGTTTCTAAACCAATCGAATGCCTCATTAAGGTGGCGTTTAAAGTAGGGGCGGTCATTTAAACAGCAAAGAGCACTGAAGATCAACATCAAGTCTGCAGTTATAGTAGATAAATATTCTATGACTGAAAAGTCCTTCAAAAAGACCCCTGTGAAACAAACACATATGTGTCACGTATGCAGAGAACACATTACACATGCTAACAACAAACATAACCTGTTACAAGGGAAAAATCTTTCTGCAAAAATGATACTTTGCCATTTAAGCACATGACCGAATTTGTAGTAAAAGTGAACGGTGAACTGCCTTTGGCTGTACGGGGTGTCATACACGTGCACTTAGGAGGCAATCAACAGGCCCAGAGGTGAGTCAGATGGGGGGTTGTATGATGGTATTAATACCTCTCTTTCTGACCTTACAGAAATAAATAATGAACTACCTGAGATAATTACCCTTACAAACAAAGATACAGCACGTATTTCAACATCCATAACACTTCCGGCTCCTGTTTACCACGTCCCTTCCGATACTACCTCGATGATGTGACCTCCGACCATTAATGATGACGTCGCTTCCGAGCCTACCTCGATGATGTGACCTCCGACCATTAATGATGACGTCACTTCCGGTCCCCCCAGTGATGAAGTCACTACCGGCCATCATTGATGACATCACTTCCTGTTTTAGTCATTTCCTGTAGCCATTTTGTTGTATTGGGTTATATAAAGGACGACAGAAACAAGAACTGTCGTCGAATGTCTGATAAATTGAATAATCTATCATCTTGACCAGCAAAATTATTACAAGGGGCTAATCCCCAAACCTTTATGTTTTGTTTGGTGATTTTATTACATCACAGTGGTCAATGGCATTCACAATTAAGATGGAACAGTCAGCTTAATGTGAGGTACATAAAGATGGCAACTACAAGGGGGAGTCAAGCTAAAGTTAGAAAATGGAGCAAACCTTCACAAAACTGATCATGTCATTTCTCAATGTCGTCTCCACCCTTCTCAATGCACTTGTGCTACCTGCCTGGACGCGCCTGGATTCCAGTAAAATGAAAAGTTTTGTGTGTCATCAACCAAATAAAAATAATAAATTCTTTTAAATTAACATTCAAACACTGAAAAAATGGAGTTGTATTATTTGTAAAGCAAACCTTTTTCTTAACTGTATGATTTGTTTTAATTAATAGAATAAATAATGATTTATAAATATTGTAAGAACTTTTTTCGTTTCTTTAAAAGTCTTACTTTTTAAGTTCATGTGTCATATTCATTATGCACCTAAAAATGAAAACTCAGGTCTTTACTCTCCGGTCATCAGTAAACACCACAATCTTTTCTTCTGCATTACTCTACTGTGCCCCTGTTTTCATAGGACTTCTCCAGCACTTGCCTTTTAATTTTTTTTCCTCTATATGGTTTCTTGTAAATTATTCACATTACCATTTGCTTATTTCATTTATTTAATGTGATTTAATATTTAATGCTAATATGTTTTAAAGAAGTATTTAATCTTTTGCATGAATGCACCAATGGCCTTCTTTTGTCTCTCAAAGCAGAATGATTTTGAAAGGCGGTCAGTGCAGTTATTAACCCTATTTGAATATGTATAAAAAAACTAATATGAAAAATGATTATTGCTAGGGTTAAGAAGCAGTATGGCTTAGGGAGACAGACCTGTGCAAGTCTGAATGGAACTCGCCAAGCTGTAATTAAATATTTCAGATTTGTTCCCATTTAGGTATCCAGAAGAATTACATTTTACATAAGATGGCTAGTCAACCTGTTGATATGATATGTGTCAGTATCTTTGGGGTTTTGGGCATATTCATTATTAAAGCAAAAAAACAACAGGATTAGTAAGGTTGTGGTCCCAGAGAAGCCCCGTTTAATTTGGATGTCCGTAAAGTGAAAGTAGATATCACAATCGTGCTTAACAGGATGCCATTGCAGACCAAAGTAAATCAGAAGTGTTATCAGAAAGCCCCACGTCCCGGCAAGGATGGCATGGTAATGAAGGCCAACTTCTGGTGGTAACTGTGGTTAAGTACCATGTTCACCAGAAGAAGCAGGGTTTTACAACCACAGGAAGTAGCCACAGTAGTATCCTGGCTGTGTCTCTTCCTCCAATCTAGGGAAATAGACAACAAAGGTTAATGGTGGTGTCACACTCAAATCCTTCCCCATATTAATCCAGAATATGCCCATGCAATGCTCCCTACACTTGCATGTCTGATAGTATATACAGTGGATTCAGAAGGTTTTTACGTCTTCTGCTCACTTTATTTTGTCGTACGAGGGACATTCTCTATTTATTAAGAATTTCAAAAAACAAATGACATCACTTTTCTACATTGTCACCTTTGTTTGTGATGCAATTTTCCTAGTGTCGTACCAACTTTTTAATGCCCAATTATTACCCCTCCCGCCTTCACCATTTCTGACGAAAATATAAAAGTGTGGAAACTTTTTGAACATCCCTCATAGATATCACCTTAAATGAAAGCCACTCTTGAGTAAAATGCATATGACAATCCTCTTAGAGTTTGCCAAACTGCATTTAAAGGACTGATTAGACAAAGATTGAACTCTTTGGGCAGAACTCTAAGCATTAAGTCTGGTGAAGACCAGGCACTGCTCATCAGCTGCCTACTGCCATCCCTGTGGTGAAGCAAGGTGGTGGCACCATCATACTGTGGAGGTGCTTCTCAGCAGCAGTGATGGGGAGGTTGGTCAGAACCGAGGAAATATAAATGCAGATAAAAACGGAAAGATCCTTGAAGAAAACCTGTCTCAGAGTGCATTTGACCTCAAACCGGGCAGAAAGTTCACATTTTAGCACAGCAATGAGTTGAAAAATAAATCCAAGATGACAGGATCGGCCAGCAAGAATGCGATAAACTGTTCAAATCTCGGTGTTTAACGCTTGTAGGGAGCTTTGCTGCCAAAGGGACTTCTATAAAGTACTGAATTAAGGGTCGGAATACTTATATGATTTAAAGATTTCAGTTTTTGATTTTTAATAAATTTGAAAACCTTTTCTGAAAACTTGTTTTCACTCTGTAATTATGGGTAATTGAGTGTAGATTTATAGGCACAAACGGCAAATTTGTCCATTTAAAATGAAATCAACAACACGATAAATATTTACATTTATTTTCTTGGCAGATGCTTTTATCCAAAGCGACTTACAAAACAAGTAAATATAATCGAGTAACATTAGGCTTCGGCCTGTAGGGGAGCAAGGAGTACAGGACTTCACCAGTGTTTCCATATACTCATCTGCTGACCCATTGACTACTCTGTAGGCAAATATCAGGGATTTGAACTTACATGGAGCCAATGTAGCAACCTGAAGAGAGGAGTGACATGTGTCCATCTTGGCAGGTTAAATACAAGACAGACTGTTGCATTCTGGACCATCTGCAGTGGCTTGATAGCACATGCGATTACTCCCGCTGGAAGCAAGTTGCAGTAGTCCAGAAGCAACAAGACCAAAGCCTGGACCAGAATTTGTGCTGCCCACTCTTTCAGATAAGGTCTTATCTTGTGAATTTTGTATGGGATGAAGCTGTATGAATGAGAAACAGTGGAGATGTGGTCAGACAAAAGGCTGCATACAGACTTGACAGGTGTTAGTAATAGTGGGCCATGCTGTACAGAGATGGGGAGTTGAACAGACTGGCTGGCCTGGATCACAAGAAGGTCAGTTTTTGCCTGGTTGAGCTGTAAATGGTGGTCATTCATCCAGGCTGAAAAAACAGTAAGACATGCAGAGACTCTAGCTCTGTAGGGAACAACAGGTACAGCTGTGTATCATCAGCATAGAAATAAGAGTACCCATGGGATTAGATGATGGATCCCAGCAAGGTGCTGTACAGAAAGAAAAGTAGAGGGCCTTGCACCCATCCTTGGGGTACACCTGTGCACATCTGGTGCTCCCTTAAAAAACTCTCCTGACCAGGACATGCTGTAGGATCTGCCCGAGATGTGGTGGTGCCAAGAAGGATGTCATGGTTAACTGTGTTGAAGTCAGAGGAGAGATCTTGCAGGATTAGGACCGATGGCATGTTTGTAGCTCTAGCAAGTTGTAGCTGGATGACCACCATCAGTAGAGCTCATTTGAGTGGTTCCTCTTGAGGCTGAACAGATGGTATTAAGAAATCCATTTTGTACATGGAAGGAAGAGACAGCAAAGAAACAGCACGTTGAAGCATTTTGGAAATCCAGTGTATAAATTCTGTCTTTTGTTTGAGTTGTGACAAAACAATAACAAT
Source organism: Erpetoichthys calabaricus (assembly GCF_900747795.2). Classification (NCBI taxonomy): domain Eukaryota; kingdom Metazoa; phylum Chordata; class Cladistia; order Polypteriformes; family Polypteridae; genus Erpetoichthys; species Erpetoichthys calabaricus. Next base: position 29,269,527 of record NC_041409.2, on the reverse strand, counting down.
AATCTGCTGGGTCACTGCCTGTGTGGAGTCTGCACATGTCTGCTTGAACTTTTCTCCAGTTTATTTCGCTACTCTGAATTAATCCTGTTAGAGTAACTGTGCATTTCTGTATGAGTATGAACTAAAATCCCATTCACAGCTGGTTCTTGTCCTGTGTCCACTTCGACCATAATGGGCTTCAAAATTACTGAACAAACAAGTAGCAGAATGGATGGACATTACAAGTGATTTATAACATAAATGTTGTGTTACCAGGATTTTTCAGCTAAACGTATATTTATTTGCCATTTTCTGTTTGTTCTTCTTAATTTTGAATCATTCTTTTTCTTATTTTTATTTTTATAAGGTGCCAACATATATTGTGTCTGATAGAGGTCCCCAGTTCACCAGTGAGTTAATGGAGAAACTGTGTATGGCGTGGGGTGTAAAGCAGAAACTGACTGTCCATCGCAGTCTGGGGTGGCCACCTCGAAGATTCTGGATTCGCTGACATTACCGTGAAAGGGATCGAAAGCAAAAGTGAACCGTAAATCTTTTATTCTGGGATTGGCATGTCAAAGGAACTGAACTATGGCAGGGGTAGGCAACGTCGTCCTGGTGAGCCACAGTATGTGCAGGTTTTTGTTCCAACCCAGTTCCTTAACGAGAACTCAATTATTGCTGATGAAGCACATATTGCTTAAGTGACATTTTGATGCTTCATTTTAGTGGTCTCGCTTGTTAAGGTTCTCCAACCTTAATTGCTTATTTCAATCTTAAACTGCTGCATTCAGTGTTTTAATTGCTCCTTATTAGCAATAAGATGTAAAAGACAAAGCAGCCAGCAGTTCTCCAGCTAGCTTTTTTCCAATTACATCTGTGTGTGTTCATCATGCACTGTTTGATTTAATAAAACACTTAATAGAAAAATGTGACAGACTGAAAATGATCTGTTTTAGGCTTCATATCATTTGGATGATATCCTTGGAAAGGAAAAAAATCTACGATATAAGAGCCTTACATTGCACAGACTAACAAGCCATAAAATTAAATAAGGTCTGAGATTGGCAATGATTAGTTTCTAATTAAGCAATTGGGTTGGAATGAAAACCTGTAGCCACTGCGGCTCACCAGCACCGACGTTGCCTACCCCTGAACTATGGGGAAATAGGAAAACGGCAAAAAGACTAAATCGAAAGGATGGAAGGGGTAGTTCTTGGATATATAATTTTATGCTTTGTATTCATTGTATATGTTGGAAGTGGGGGTGTTTTAAAAATGTATTAATTATAGTTTTTTTTGTTGTTGCAATTTTTCTCTGTGTGGTTTAGTTAATATCGCTTTTATTATTATAAATCATCTTTTGGCACTGTGGAAAGGGGTTGAAGGCAGTTTGAAGTTGACCTGCAATCATCAGGGTAATGTTTCAGTGAAAACTTAGTGAAGTGTAGTGGAAAAAATCGTTACAAGCTGACTTGTATTTATTTGCCATTTTCTGTTTGTTCTTCTTAATTTTGAATCATTTTCTTATTTTTATGTACTATTTATCAGATTTATTAATTATTTGTTATTTGTATTATCTCTTTAAACATGCTGCCATTTTCTCTGCTTTGTGGGTGGAGTCCCAGGGGGTGGGGCCACCCTATAATCGTAACTGCTGGTTCCTCCTTCTTGCTTTATATTCCAGTTAGAATGAAGACTCAGCAGTGGAGCATTGAGTTTGTGGTGGAGTTTGCAGTAATTGTTTCTTCTTTGGATTTGTCAGTTTTTGAGTTTTTTTTTTGTTCTTGGATTGCTACTTTCAAATTGTGGATTGGATTTGATTGCCTTGAATTGACATTTTAGGCATCTTCATTTTGCTTTTTTGAACATTTTAATGTATCTCTCTATTTTTGTTAATTAACTCTCAATTTATGTAGAGTCATCAAACCCATTTGTTTACCGACCAGAGTTTCAAAGGTTTCTCTATCTTGTTTTGAATTTTAAAAGCAAGCTCCACATTTTTGGGCTTAGGAAGGCCTAAGCCCGCTAGTAGCTTTTGGGGACTGCCTGCCTTGAGATTAGTCTGTTCTGGATAAACCAATTAAGGTGCTGGCCTGCTTTTTTGGGTTATTGTGGAGGGCTCATGCCCCTTTCACTATGCCTGTGACTCTGTTACACAAAAATAAATAGAGAAATATAATGTCATACGCCTATGTCTTTAGAATTAAGAATAAACATACATTAGATACAATGTGAGTCATGTTTTATACAATTCAGTGTCATGGGAAAGAAGTTAAAATATTAGATATCTTTATAGAATAATAGTAGCTGAAGCTTGATGGATTTATGAGAAAGACTTAAGACTAGTGAAATGATCACGAACCACTAATAAACAAAAGGAATTTCAAAGGCAAGCAGGATGGTGTCTTATATTGTAGGCTGTGTGGAGCACAAATCTAGAAAGAGTACACATAAGCTCCAAAATATTTATCTGTGATCACAATAATGTGTGGTTGTTTGGTCACTATATTATAAGAAGCACATAAGAGTGCCAGAGATCGCAGCTGTTACTTTGGTTCATTTGTTAAGTAGGTAGGCAAAAATGGATGCTGGTTAAAGTTAACCATTACAGAAATGTTATTAAGGATTCCTTCAAATAAAAAAAACATGGATACATGTACAAGTAATCAGGCTGAATTTGACACCTGTGGACCTTCAATTTATACTTCTGAGAATAATTAATGACTATGATGAATGCCATAATTATTTTTTCAAAACATTTTTCATTCTTTGAGACTTTGCATTTACCATTACAAAAATATGCACCAACACAAACAAATATACAAAAGTTTTGAAAACAGTGAAAAATCTGTGTTAAATGTTCCTGTTACAGATTTGAGATTCTTGTATATTTTACAAATTAAGTCTCACTGATAGTAGCCATATACTTAGTGCTGCATTTTTATTGTCCACAGAATGAGAACGCTTGCAAGGCAGCAACCTCAAAACTGACACTCCTTCAAATGGATCAAGCAAAACAATCTGATTCTTCTTGATACATTTTTTTTAAATGTTTTAACTAAAAAAAAGTCATACAAGATGCTCACATTGACTTTTAAAACCTTTTTATTACAGACATTATCTATGGACATTTGACCTTTTCACAAAAAAATATCGTAGATCAGGACTACAACCTCACATCTACATTTCTCATTTAGTATTATGGTGGTGATCTTAGCTCTTATGATGTGTCATGTTGCTTCAGAGACATCTAAAATCTGTTTTAATACCACAATGAGATACTTTCTAACAAAATGGAAAAAAATCATTTGTCTGAGATATCTAACGTGCCTTTCGGCATTCTGGGAGCTTAAGCTTAACACCCTGAGGCTCTCAGCACTGCTCACAAAACATCAGTAACAAATTCTAAGACATGAATTTCAGGCACCAAGCCACAGGAAGGTGGAAGTTCTGGGACTAACTGTTTCTGATGGCAGAAACCTGCCATCTGTCTTTGCAGCACTAGCGCTAATTTGTTGAGTTGAGGAATAAAAATTAAAAGAACATAAGGTATTAAGGCAAGAGGATATATTCATGTTTAATTTAAATTAAACGAAAATCATAATGGGAGGCACAGAGGCACTGAGGTTGGTGCTAATACCTTAGAGCTCTACATATTCCACTTATGTGCTCAAGAAAAGTGAATTCTGAGGAAAGGCACTTAAAGTACATGTAGTACAAGAGAGAGAAAAAACTTTTTAAATTATTGTATTACATTTGGCTAGTAAATAATAAATACTGCAACTTTATCTTGACAATCTGCTTAATAAGGTAACTAATTTTGAGTATGGGTGTTGCTATTTACAAATTTACATAAGTCTGTATTCATATTTATATTTTCATCATATAAGCTCAGAATATGTGAACCTCTTTTGGTGGGGAGATTGCATTGCCTACACCTCCACACAATGTATTAGCAGCTCGGGGGGGTGCATTTTAATTGAAATCAACTACTTATGTCTCATGTCTGTCTGGCTTCCAGTGATTTGGGGTTCAGTCCCCAGTTCTGGGGCCTCATGCATAATGCCATGCGTAGAATTCACACTAAAATATGGCGTAAAGACAAAAGCGGAAATGTGCGTACCCACAAAAAAATCCAGATGTATAAATCTGTGCGTTCGCCAACTTCCACGTTCTTCTGCTCCATAAATCCCAGTCAGCGTGAAAAGTAACGCTTGTGCACACGCCTGCTGCCACTCCCCAAACTCCTCCCAGAAATACGCCTCTTTGAATATGCAAATCAATATAAATAGCCCTTAAGCTCAGAATTTCAGCGAATACCAAGTGGAGACAAGGAAAAACATACTATTTGTTGGTTTAAATAGTGGTATAAACAACAAAAGGAAGTTGATCGAGTGACATAGAGTGTCAGAGAAACTTGAAAGCTCAAGTTCACAAAGTCACATAGTGCCTGAAATAAAAAAGAAGTTGTCAGATATCAAAGTCGCCGTGAAAAGGCGAGTCGTAGCCCGTCATCTGAGTGTCATATATATGAAAGCTTATTAGGGTACAGAGAAAAAAAAAATTGGCACACAGTGGGAAAAAATATGAAATGTCAACTTTATTCTTGAAATTTCCACTTTAATCACGTAATTTATTTTGTCATTAAAGTAGAACATCATAAACTTCATCTTAAAATTGTTTAATTTACTAGTTTTTCAAATCCCATTATAACTAAAGTAGCACGTTAAATGCTTTGTTTTGTATTTGATCTTCTCTGTGCTCTGTGTGTGTGAATCACTATGTGCTTCTTAAATGGGCATTCTCTTCCTCCGACATTACACAGAATCCATTACATTCGTGATATTACAGCTCTCTGAATAATTAAAATACTGAGATGTATACTTGATATCATTTTCATGATGATAGGAGTTAACGTATATTATTAAACATGGGAACACGGTGACGCAATGATTGTTCCTGCCTCAGACAAGATGCTTGCTGTGCCGTGCGCGACCTTTGATGAAATAATTTATTGCAGCAGTATTGTCTCTTTCAAACGTAATAACCACCAATTCCTGTCCTTACTTTTCATTCTCCAAATACCCAATCGCAACACAATCAGCTCTGTAATAGACGTTAAGCCATCTGTAAGCTTAGAATGCCGATTCTTCAAAACTTTTAAGGAACATTGAAATATCTTCGTAGTACATTTTTAATTATTCTATCCATCTATCCTTCCAGTGTCGCGCCAGCCCCAGCAAGAATACAGTGCGAGGCAGGAACAATCTGTGAACGGAGCGCCAGCTCTTCGCTAGCGCTGTGGCACCGTGTCCTTACATGTTTAATTACTAACGATATAGATTATTTAAATGAAGTTAAAGTTTTATATAACTGTATAATATAATAAACATATTTTGCTGCATTTCATCTTTAAAATGATATCGTCATCATATGTAAATACATGCTTTATAAAGTGGCGCAGGTTGTGCAATATTATAACTGTAGTGCAAGTTTACAGTGAGGTGATTGTACTAATAAGTACAAACAGTTATACAAGGAGCACTTGATGGACTAATTGAGTGCATTTAGAGTTCTTGGAATGAAACTGTTTCTGAACCGCGAGGTCCGTACAAGAATGGCCTCTGAAGCGTTTGCCGTATGAGAGCAGTTCAATAGACAGCATGGCTGAGGCAGCGTGTGCTAGATGCTGTATACCGATAATTCTCTTTCTGATCAGCTGCTGTAGAGCTGTGATTCCACACCCAGATACAGTGATATAAATACTCTGAATGGTGCAGTGAAAGTAATGTGGAAAAAGATGATCCGCTGTGGCAACCCCTAACAGGAGCAGCTGAAAGAAGAAGAAGAAGGTGCAGTGAGAATAACAACGCTGAAGCAGTTATGGTATTTAGAATAGTTTGGCCATTCTGTGGACCATTATATTGTTACAGGTTAATTACAATCAGACGCCTTAAACTAATAAACAATATGCAGTTAATTTCAGTGTATTTATAAAGCCGTGACAGAGATATGGATCTAAAAAAGAAAGGGATACCACACAGGAACAGTAGCACTGCTTTCATGCTGGGTGCCGCCAGTTTGCAAAACCGAGGGGTATGAGCTACTGTGGAAATGTGCGTAGCTTTACGCCAAGTTTAGGTTTTATACATCGCGATTTGAGCATGGAAACAGGCATATGCAACATTTTTATGCGTATGCACCATTTATACATAAGGCCCCAGGTGAGGCAAGTACTATAGTATAGTATTGTGCAAACTCAAATTGGGTTACAATATACTAAACTACATTTTTAATAACTTCTATAATATCACTGGAGATAACGCATCATAAAAATTTTGTCAGCCAAGGTTATTTTATTGGGTTAATTTCAAGGCAGAATGTAGAGGTAGAGTGGAAAGGCAGATCTTTCAGTAAATTTGAATGCATGTAGCAGACCAAAAAAATTAAATATTCATAGTATTACTAGCTGACATACAACAGTATATTAATTAAAGGGAAAAACTGATCCTGTTTCAAAATAAGTATATTGTGCTTTGGCAATTAACATGGAGTCACACAGAAGTCCTGAACTGATTAGTCAGGGAATGTTTGGATTATTGTACTTTAATATATAAACTATTTAATATATAAACTATGAATACTTACAAGTTTAATAAGTCAAAGAACAGCAATGCTGGTACCACACAAGCTGCATTCAGTTAGCTTACTTATTGTGATTTTGTATCTATGTAGTCCAAAGCTAAGACCACACTGCCTGTTACCAGCTCCTAATGCTAGATATCTTTATAAACTCACATCTCTCCCTCTTTCACAAGTTAAAATTTAAATTAACGGACATTGTCTTCTAGCAAAACATTTATGCTTTTAAGTTTTCCTGTGTTTTCTGCCTCTTGACATATTTAGCAAACAGAGCTCCCACTGTTATCTGTAGAGCAGATAAGGACTTCACTGATTAATGATACTTTGAGAAAACACTGTCCTTTGTAATTAAAGGTACTATTATCTTAAATCAAAATAATTTAACTGTTATTAAAAGCAACCATCAGTCCATTTCCTGAACTCATACTTCATTTTATGTTCCTGTAGCACTGGACGGAAGACATGAATCAATCCTGGATGTGAGACTAGTCTCTCCCAGTGCACTTGTGCACATATATTCAAACTCATTCACACTGGGCCAAATTACAAGGGTCCATCAAATGAACAGATGCATTTTTGGCATGTGAGAGGAAACCAGCAAACTCAAAGAAATCTATAGAAACATACAAAGAAAATGTAGACAGTCATGGAGCCAAGAACTGAACCCTGATCCCAACATCTGCCCACCACTATGCCACTATGTTACTCCAGTTTAAAATATCATTAATCATGTCATATGTGAAGGTGCATCACCACATCAACTCAAACAGAAACCCACAGGGTGTAGATATGTGGTGGTGTTAACACCCAAAAATGAAGTTGGGATTTTATTTGCTGTTTATAAGTACATAATAAAAAACAATAAAAACATGACAGTTAATCAAGGTATTGCTTGCCATTCAGTTCCTTAAAATACATTGCAAGGTCATATTAATATATTTATTATTAACTTAATTAATTATTGGTTATTGCTAGCTGAAAATTAGAATCTGGAGAGCAAATAATAAAAGTTTTAGTTATGAGAAGCAGTTGTGTTCTATATAAATGATATACTGTCTTTGATAGGATTTAAGTAAGAAGATACTATTTTTATAATTGCGAAAAAAAAAACTTAATTTGCCACTTGACTAAACAGAGTTCTTTTTATCTTGGGCTGAAAGTTTAACAAGTTGTGAGAAGTGGAGCATTTACAGACAGTCTGTGCCTTGTCCATTGATGCAGCATTTTCAGAAAAGCACCTTAGCAACATACTAAAATGTCTGCTTCAAATGCAATATTGTACCATATGTGGATGAGGAGACATAGAAAATAACAGACAAAACATGTAAACGTTTATAGGCTGCCAAAAAAAGATGAATTTTTAAATTTTACATTAATTTTCTGAAGTTAAACAGTGCTGACCAGAGCAAATAGAAAATGGATGTATTTAAAGTGCAACATGATTAAAAGTAACAATTATTATATGATCAAATTTAAAGAAGTGTGGTACTATTTTCATAACAAGTTGCTCCTTTGGAACTAAAGAACTTCTCACTTTGTGAAGGTCATTTCAGTAACAGTCAGGCCAGGAACTCGCCTCAGATTGTGCTGGCCTGACAAGAGCTGAAACACATTCATTCAGAGTCTTATAGAAAAAAAGAGCTGTAGATGGCACTTAATGGCATTAGAACTTTTAAGTCTGTATGAGTTCATATTTTAAAACACCAAAGCTGACTGACATGGAGACCAAATGAAAATTACCTATAAATCTAAAACGCTTAAATCTGGGATGTTACAGAAATCCCATACGCAGGAAGAGCATTTAAAAAAGACACACAGAGTGACTGGGCTGACATTCACAACTCTAACCACTTTGCCACCGCTCCGTTCACATTATTTGTATGTGTGTGTGTTGTTTTTTTTCAGAAACATTAGAACTACTTTGACGTGAACGGGACAATCAAACCAGGAAGCCTGTCAGTCTTAGTCATCTAAATTCTCCAAGAACAATCAAATCAAATTTTGAAAGTTTCCGAAAGTCATATATAGGAAATTCTGTATAGTTTGTGAAGAACTGATTGATTGATGTTGATCAATTAGGTAATTAATTATCTGTGTTGTCTTTGGCCATGGCAGTAATTAAGTAAAAAAAACAAAACAAAGTAAGACACCCACCCAGGGACGTCAAATTAATGTAGTGTGTGTGCGGATTTTAACTTCTGTCCACCGAAGGATCTCTGCTTCACCTTCCAACTGGGACACCAGAAATACGCAGAGATTTATACAATTTATCAGTGAGATTCGATGAAAGTTTACATTAAATACTTTCACTTTCTCTGCTGTAATTTGGATGTGGCAGTAGACATGTTTTCAACAAATAACACAAACACACATGCTGCAATAAACCAAATAATATAATTTATTTATAAGATAAGGAAAATAGAATACAGGCACAAACAACTCAAAACAACTAATTATTATAGCTTAGATGAAAAGGTACATGACTTATAAATCCAATCTCTTGGCTTAGATAGATTTTTTTGTCTACTATAGAAACAAGCACATAACTTGTGAATTCTGATCTTTCAATTCATGTAGTTAAATGGATAAGTTATTTAGCTAGTTATAAACTTTCTAGTGTCTGCACCATGAAGGTGGCATTGATTCATAGCTCTCAATTGGTTTGCCCAAACACACAAACAAGCAATTTCTGTGTATAAGGGTGTGTTATGTATGAAATGCGGCTCTGAACTTCCTTACTAGATTTAGAATGAGAAACTTACAACAACTAAGAACTTCTCCTTCACAACGGTTTTAACTTCCACTTACAGTGATACCAATACCATAATACATTAGCTGGCTTTTTTACAATTAATAGTTCTCTGAATCAAAGCAGGTTGTAGTTATGGTTTGATGTAAGCAAATCTTTGTTCCTTTCTTGGTTGGCTTTTTCTACACAAGTGGAAGGGCCTTCAGCACATTTTTCTTTCTTTGTTCAGGAGCTCTTCTCCTTCTCCACCTTGGTCTCAACTTCTGGTTTGGGTGCTACTACAGTTTTCTCTTCAAAGTTTTTACATAGAGTGTCCTTGGTAGCTTCTTGGTTGCTTATGCCTGGTGGACAGCTGTTGATTAGTCAGCTCCTGTCATTAGCAAGACCAACATGTGGCTTTTATGTATGGTCTCTCTGGGCTTGTGTCCTTTCAAGATATGGACTTAATGGCCCCCTTGTCTAAATCCAACAGACACATCTTCCACTCTTCCAGTCTGGTGCTGGTTGCCCTTCAGAGTCAAGGGATCATTCCAGCCTTTGTTGCAACTGCACTCTATTCAACAGGATACCTGCTATAGAAAGCAGAAGATATAGCTAGGCTGAGAGAGAGTAGTGAGCTTGATAGACTTAGCCAAGATTTGGGATGTGTAGAGGTTTTCAAAGGAAGGAATAGGTGTCTTCCCATTTGTTTCTTCGGTTTACAAAAGCCCATTCTTTTTCATTGACTATGAGAGCAAAGTTTTGTTCATCAAGTTGCCAGTCATTGCGCTATGGTTCTTTGTTGAAGCTTGGGTATTTAGATAGTTTCTTGGAGCTATTTCTGGGATGTCACCTAGCTTGTGGTTGACCATTTTATCATATAATGTGCAGCAATTAAATTCCAAAGAGATACCCAGGTAAAAAGAAGCTGATATAAACACTGAAGCCTACAAAAAAAGTCATAATGCCAGGCCAACTTAAATTCCTTCGCACCTTTTCATCAACGTCTTTTTTTTGCAAATATTAATCAGCACAAGCAGCAAGCAGCCTGCTATCCCATCCCTCACCGACACAGCTGAAGTCAGACTCAAAAGTCTCAGGAGTTCAAGTGTCTTTATCTGGGTGTGAGCCAGTGTCTGGAATTGTATAGGGTAAATAATATATCATTATTTGGAATACATACATTTCATGTGTGTTCCGTGTGTACAATGATCTGTGTAAATGTAGAATGACAGGAAATGAGAGGCAAGAAATGTTGAACACATAACTAAAACAGAAATTTTTTCATGTTGTAGTAATAATTGACAAAATGCTGAAGTGAAGTGGGAAGACTGAAGTCCAAATATCAAATAAACACTTTCACAAAAGGTATAACAAAACAAGTGTGCCTTTATTCAAGAATATAACTGAAGAAAAATAAATTATTCAATTTACATGTTGCTGTCAATGTGTAAAAAGCCCAAATATCAAACGACACAACCTAAACATGTCTGCTTGACTGGAATAGAGGTAAGATCTGCTGCCTCATAGTCATACAGATACCCAGATAAATAGACTTGAGCTGGTAGAACTTTGTGTCCGACTTCAGATGAGTCAGTAGTGGATGGGATAGCAGGCTGCCTGCTGCCAGTGCTGATCAACACATTTGCAAAACGAAGACACTGATGAGGAGGTGCAAAGGAATTTAAGGTGGCCCGGTATTACGACTTTTTTTGTAGGCTTCAGGGATTCTAGTGTTAAGAGTGTCTGGCTGCAGATTTTAAGGCAAAGGCTTGTGTTCCAGGCATAGAAAAATGGGTAATGCCAGGCAGTCCTACATCTTCTCTCTACCACAACACTTTGTACTTTATATTACGGCTCTATAGTTCTCTGTATGTGAAGAAAAACATCTGTTTCTAATATCTGTGCAATATCTAATCTTAGCAAGTTTACATCTGCATCTCTGTGTTTTTGTTGTAACAGTCTGGATCCACTAATTCTAAACACTTCGATCACACATGTCCCCTCTTAATCTAAAACAGAAGAAGGCCCAACCGTTTCAGACTTTCCTCATAGCTCATACATCTCTTAGTTAGTCCTAGAATCAGTCTGGGTGATCTTCTTTGTGCTTTGGAGAACAGTAAATGGTTAAAAGGATTTATTTTAACTACAGTTTGGTATTCTTGCAACAGTGTGCAACATTCTGTACTACAAATAGCAGCATGCTATATAAAAATAACTGCATTAAATTGTGTATAAATTAATTGATCAATGCAGCAGGTAAATTCATTTTTCTTAAATATTTTGATTTGCAGGTTCTTAAGACCATAGAATAATCACACTATGCTAAACAGGGTGGAATTCTTTTTCCATTAAAGTAAATTAAAAAAATTTATTAAAACAATAAACTGCTGTACCTGTAATTCTGTTTATTGCCTACTTTCATTCTCTATTTACTTTAATTAGAATTATTTTTAATTTAGTCCCTAATATATAGAGAGCACATAAATACTCATTCAATACATTTTTTTCATCTCCTAAATCCAGTCATGCCTGGGCTCGTTAATATACTGCAGATAGAAGGTCCATTTAACAACAGATTGGAGGTCTGCCTGTAAATCGTACACATTACAGATCGATATACTCAAATATTGTTATCATATTGTACATGTTACCTGTAGCAAACTAAAATATTTATTCATTGGCTCCATTGACATTTGTTTAAATGAAATTCTTCACTCTTGCTGAAGTAACTTTTGAACAACTGTACAGATCTGTCTCCAGTGCAAAAGAACTAATCAAGTAGTTGGATTTTTTTATGTGTAGAACTGCTTACCCTTTTCAGACTTCATCTTGTTCCCTTTGTTATTTTGCAGCTGACTGTGTTTTTCCTCTATTGTGCAATTTAAGGCTGGCAGAAATGCCAAATTCCAGCTAAACAACTTCTGGTGTAGTTGTGTCTGTCATGGTTAGTCCTAATGTAGTTGAAAGATTTCCTACATACTTTTTTTATTACCCTTATCTGTATTGTGAAATGAAATGGAAAAAGAGTTCAAGAATCTCTGCAATGATGTTTTCACTACAATGGTTATTTATAATATCATATAAACATTGGGAAATTCCTGGGTGGTCCTTTTCGTAAGAAGTGTTTGCTCAATTTTAAGATAGTCCAAACAAATATTGGTGCTTACATCAGATATGATGAACAAAACAACAGAACCAAAAGGGAGTTTCAAGAAGGTACCATCCCAAAGCAAAAATATTCTTCTTCTTCTGTATATCAAGTGCATATACCAGGGGTCCTCAATTGCAGTCCTGCTGTGCTGCAGTGACAATAGGTTTTCACTTCAACTAATTTCATATTTAGAACCCATTCACTTGTTGCTAAAGCAATATGTTTTTGGGATTCATTTTAGTTAACTCACACTTGTTACGATTCAGAACCCTTAATTGCTTATTTCATATTTAAACAAATGCATTCTGGTTTTGATTGTTTCGTATTTTCTTAGCCAGGCACCAGTTAATAATGAGATTGAAATGACAAAGGAAACACCAGCTCTCTAGCTAGTCTAGTCCTATTTAAAAATGGGTATATGCATCATGACGTATCTGTGTTAATTAAAAGTTATAAATATATGAGAGAGAAAAAGAAAGGACCAAGTACAGATGAATCTGCTCTGCTCCATAAAACATAAAAATAATGTTCTCGGAAAAACAAAATATGCAATGTGGTAAATTTGGAAGAATGAAAAAAATAACAAGCCATATAATTAAATATCATGTTTCATTATCAGCAAGGGAAGCCCTCTAATTAAGAAACTGGTTGGAATGAAAACCTGTGGTTACTTCGTCCCTTCAGAATCATGACTGAGGACCCTCTGGTATAAAACGTTAACCAATTACTCCAGGTGACCACACTATGCAACACCATATCCGATCTCTAGTTCTGAATACTTGACCTTTATAATAGGCATCTTTTTTGTCTTGGTAGAGTAATATATGACTCTGCTTTTGTATTATCAATATGTAGCCTTTGTTAGAATGCCTCAAATCTCACAGACGTTCCACTGTTTATAAGGTATTGTACCATATAACTTCTCCCCACCTTCCCTTCTATATGTATAACCTCAGGCAATTAGGTGTAGTAAAAGACAAGCAGGAGTAAAGTTACAATTTAAATAATGTATTATTGATCTTCTTCTTCGTCTTTTGGCTGCTCCCCATTAGGGGTTGCCACAGCGGATCATCTTCTTCCATATCTTTCTGTCCTCTGTATCTTGTTCTGTCTCATCCATCACCTTCATGTCCTCTCTCACCACATCCATAAACCTTCTCTTAGGCCTTCCTCTTCACCTCTTACCTGGCAGCTCTATCCTTAGCACCCTTCTCCCAATATACCCAGCATCTCTCCTCTGCACATGTCCAAACTAATGCAATCTCGCCTCTCTGACTTTGTCTCCCAACCGTCCAACCTGAGCTGACCCTCTAATGTCCTCATTTCTAATCCTGTCCATCCTCATCACACCCAGTGCGAATCTTAGCATCTTTAACTCTGCCACCTCCAGCTCTGTCTCCTGATTTCTGGTCAGTGCCACTGTCTCCAGCCCCTATAACATTAATGGTCTCACTACCGTCCTGCAGACTTCGCTTTCACTCTTGTTGATACCCGTCTGTCACAAATCACTCCTGACACTCTTCTCCACCCATTCCACCCTGCCTGTACTCTCTTTTTCATCTCTCTTCCACAATCCCCATTACTCTGATAATATTCCTAAATAATAACAATATGCAAAGTACATTTGAATATTGGCAACCATACAACCTGATAAATGGTGATATGTACTTTCAGGCAGCACACAGACTTGTAGTTATTTTAAATGTCTCTAGTTCATTTTTGGTCAGCTTTCTTCAGATCAGGCTGCATGCCTCTCTCAATATGGCTGCCGAGTTGTGTTCCTCAGGGAAATGGCGTGACAGACAGATGCTTCTTCATTGTGATGTTTGTAAGAGAGAGAGAGATGGAGGGGGTAAAGCAAGCAAATTTATAGATTCTCTGTCCAAACCCTACAGCCAATGGAGTGTCATGGTACTTAATGGCTTCAGGCAACTTTAGACCAATGGGGCACACAATGACTTTCATACCTGCCCCCAGAACAATTTGTTGAGCTGATGTTTGCCAGCTAGGTAGTCTGACTTTCCTGTGGGGGTTGATTGAGTGAGTCCTGCAGAGAATCACTGGCCAAACTGGATTCAGGTCACTTCCACTGACCATGTCGTAAAATTACAAAGAGACTCAATCCTAAAAGGGGGTCGGGGAGTTCTAACCGTCAAACCATTGCTGTTCTTATCAATGATAGACATTAGTGTTATAAGTTACAAATAAAGACATACAAAATATTTACCATCTTATCTGCAAACTTTCACACCACAACAGCATTTATACACATGTCAAGAGTCTGATGTTGAGACATAAGAAATGTATTCTGGTTGTGTTCATTTTCTTTATGTTCTGTATTTTCTTATGGGCACATGTGATGGTCCACGTCAGCTCAACACTCTCTGGTTGCTCCCAGAATCCTCAGTCATAAACTAAGAAGAGCTGGGCCAAGGAGGACACACAGGGGTTGGTGTGAAGATATTCAGTGCTTTTATTAAAAAACAGACAGTGTTCAAAGTGCAGTGCATCCAACTTAGTCCATAATAAAATAAATAATCCATAAAATCAGGTGCCAAAAAGTGGAGGTCAAAATAATGAATTTTTCAGATAAAAAAAAGAATATAAGGGCAAACATCCTGTTAAAACTTTGAGCCTCGGTGCTTCTTCCTAAAACCGGAGTCTCCTTGGCTTCTCCTTTATGGTTTCCTTAGCATAAGGACATGTCCACCAGCAGGCCTTTGTGGAGCTTAGGTCCATGTTGCCAGTCCGCTGGCGTTCACAGAGCACCATTCCGAGTTTTGCTCCTCACTCTTTCTATGCCACAGTCCATCAGGCCTCCGTGAGAGCTTCCTGGAACATTTGGTTGCTCCTGCTCCAAAGAGTGCTCAGCAGGAGAAGCCTCTCTGCCCTCTTCTTGGCCACACGCTGCACTCATGGGGCTCACTTTCCCATCCACCTGCTTCCCCTCACATATTACACCGGCCCTGTCCCATTTCTGCCTTTTTCTCATTTACCTTTCTTTCCGTTAACCTCCATTACTTTCTTTTTCCATTTCTTTATTTTTTTGTCTTCTCCCTTCTCTGCTGTGCAGGCTCCCTATATCCTGCCAATTGAGTGCAGGCTGCTGTCCTCCACCTACTCCGAGGTATGAATGAGGCACCTGACTGATCTGCTCACATGTGCCCATGAATGTATGATCAGCCAAACACCCACATCGACCCCAGAGTAGCACTGGCATATGCACACCCACACCCGTTTGGAGCTTGCACACTCCAGGACCTGAGTATATATTTAAAAACCGAGCTACACCACAGACCTCTTATCACACCACACATTCTGGAAAAATGGTTACTTTAATAAAGGTGGCATGGTGTACTGCTTGTCGGCTCCATAGTCTGAATCTCAAACTAGTCAGCATCTGTGTGGAGTTTGGATGTTCTGCATGTGCATTAGTGGGTGTTCTCTATCTACTCCGCACATGTGAATTAGTAGCTCTAAAGTGACATAAGTGTGAGCGTGTGCTCTGTTATGGATTGGCCTTCCATTTGAAACTGTCTTTTCTGTTTTTTGCTTGAAGTGGACGAAACAGGCAAAAAGGATGGAGAGATAGTTGGAGGCCCAGTGTGTACTTTCTACACTGGGGCTGAATGTAGTCATTCTAGAGAACATTCATGATTAAGTGTTAGGTTGGAAAGAAAAGCAAAATTTCATTTTCGAGGTCATTCACTGGTGCAATGAATAGTACATAGGAGGCTCCTCTGAATGCCACCTTGTTATTTGCAGAAACATCAGCGCAAATGTTAGCAAAAACAGATAAAGGGACAAATGTATTAAGAAAGGGAAGTAAAATGAAGATCAAAACTCAATTAGGGTAAATTAGTAGAGTAACCCTTAAAGCTTTAATTGCCAAAATAAATCACATTCTCTCTGTCTCTCAGACTCTTTAACAGTACTGCAGAAGCAAGCAATCTGATCAAAGGCAGGAATATGACTCTAATTTAGAAAATGACTGAAATGAAAACCAGTAGTCGCAGTGTGAACTCTTACTTGATGGAATGGCATTTACTGTCTAACAACATATAACTAAGAACTAAAGGATCTATCCTTTACATATAAACGGATTGGTGTCAACGTCTTTGGGGAGTTTAGATGTATCCTGTGAACATGCCGGCAGCTGCAGAGTAGCTTTCCCTTAGGTCAACAGAAGTGATGGAAGTTTGCCAGTCCACTGAAGCATGAAGGACAAGGTTCAGCAAACTTGGTCTCTGTCTGGCTGTGCTTATTTCCTGTCCATGTCCATGCGCGTTCACAAAAAATTTGTATTCTTTGCCATACTCGGGTTTCTCTTTGCTGTTAATACTGGCACATTCATAGGATAAAACTCTACAAATAACTTATTTTTTAATGTTACAGGAGATGCTTTGTCAGTCATTATTGTATCAGGTTCCCCTGCCAGTATTACAGACTATTAACTCAGAGTTAGATATTTTTATATTACATTACCAATTTCTGCTTTGAATTTTTGGTTTTTTAGAGATTTCAAGTGCCAACTGTGAAAATGTAATGTGCTTCTTCACAATTGTCATTGCAGTACTGCAATGTGTTTTCACATCGCACAGAATGCCAGATATATAAAGAGTTCATTTTGAACTATTTAGCTAACTGACATTAATCAAGACTTGAACTTCATAAATTACAGTGACCTTGCTTTCTATGAAGTTTGGAAAAAACAAAGCACACCATTTTTCATGATTTATGTTCTTGCATGTAATTAAATAAAAGTGTTCAATGTTTTCTGTTATTATGAAGGGCCGGACTGTAATCATTTTTAAACATACCTGACAACGTGCCGCAAAGAAGTGTACAATATGTCCACAGTTTTTGGATAGCAATTGTTTGAATATATAATATATAAATCAAATTAAAAATTGTCATAAGGGAACACTTATGGGATTCAGTAACATATATTGTGAATTTCCTCTTGGGATTAATTATCTATCTATCTATCTATCTATCTATCTATCTATCTATCTATCTATCTATCTATCTATCTATCTATCTATCTATCTATCTATCTATCTATCTATCTATCTATAGAGATCTTCTGGGATGCTTGTGTCCTCCAGGGTCCTGAAGCCCAGGTAATGAGAACAGGGCAATTTATTTACTAAAAGTAAACCCACAAATGGATAACAATCACAGAAAGATTGAAGGCAAACAATAATGGAAAAAATAAAGAAAACATTTAGTTTCCTGAGCTTGCCTATTACAAGATAGAGAACCTATCTGTCCATAGTTCAAAAAATGAATTAATGAACAGATATTGCTGGGTCCCATTTATGTTGATCAGTTTCAGACAACTTTGTTTTCCCGTCTTTGCCTTTATGTGTACCGATTATATAATTACTAATTTAGAAAGTTTGTATTTGCATTTTACTTCAGGACCTGCCACAGCACTCTACTTCTGCACTAAACCAAGAGCGCAATACAAAAAGAAACTCAGTTGAAATGACTGTCCGGCAGTGGAATGGCTGGTCCACTATCCCACGTTGTCGACTCAAACAAACACTTCTTCCTACCTCCTTAACTTTTCTCTTGAATCATATCATACTCGGCTCCCCCTTGCCTCTTTTGCACACCTAACTCCAAGCTCATGTGGCCAGTAGTGAGGAGGTCTTTTTGAGTGCCAGCATCCTGGTCCACCTGGGAGTCTCCTCCAGGCTGCGCTTGGGCACATTACTCGTGGAGGAGCCCCTGGCATCATGTGACGATGCAGGTTCTACTCAATGCTCCCATCTCCCTTTCATGGAGCGTCTTGAACCCAACACAGTTGGTAATGTGACCAGATGAGCTGGACAACGAGGACACCAAAACGAAGCAAGGGGAAAGATGCAAAAGTGCAAAATAGTGCTTTATTAAAACAACAAAATAGATAGTGCACTGCAAACAAAATGTCCATGAATAAATAATCCATTAAAAACAGTGAAAATGTGGAGGTTAAAATCCAATAAATAAATCCTTTAAAAATGAGGTAAAATACTGGATGGAAGCAGTCCTTTAAAAACAAAACCCACTTTATTCTTCAACTGGTGGCTCCCCTGTTTCTCCCATCCGGGCTGTGCACCAGGGGAGTCGCCCTACCTGCAGCTGACTTCTCCCATTGGTCTGGAAGCCTTTTGGTCCCTGGCTCCGTAGGGCTCCGCCAGACCGAGACTTGGGTTCCCCCAGCGGCCAGGCCGCTCACGCTGAGGTTTCCAGCTCCCAAGCTTCCTACTGCTGCTGCCTTCCTCAGCCTCATGCGGCAAATCAAATGCCTTCCGGTCACTCCTGCTCTTCTCAAGCGCTCAGCAGGAGCAATTACTACTTTCTGCCCTGATTGCTGGCCAAACACTCTACTAGGGCTCACTTCCCAGCTGCCACTCCTTATTACTACTCTCACTCCCTCACTCACTCACACCGGCTCCTTCTCTTCCATCTTCCCTTTCTTTCTCCTCTAACCTCCATTCTTTCTTTTGATCTTTTTTTTTTCTCCGCACTCACACTTCTCCTATTTATAATGGGGATGTAGCACAGGTGTGGCATTTAGCAGCTCTGGATATGGACGCTTCCTCACCTGTGCACTTAAGCGAGGAGACACCCGCAACACGTCGTGTCCGAGAGCCGCTTTGACCACACTACCACGCACCCTCTATAAGCAGTGAGTGCAGCGATTATTGATTTAAAAACTGGCCTTTCTTCTATGCCGCGGACCTGCTATACCACACACCATTACAACATCATTTTATCTTTCATCCCAGAAGGACTGGGTGACACTGCAGGAGGTTGAAAATCAGGGAGAGCAGCACCTTTCTGTTACTCTAATTCCCTAAGTCATTACTTCCAGTGGTCCTTCCAATAAAGGTCAGAATATCATAATTCCTGCCTTCAAATTGTTATTGCACTGTTATACCTATTGAGCTTAATGTGCACTTCAGCCTTAAAATCAATTAAAGAGCTCTGTGCACGCATGGATGGACAGGGTGACCTCTAGTAGACATCTGGCATAAGGTTTACACAGGATATTGTGACTACTGGTCCATCAGTGCTGGAGATGTTTATTTGAGCCTTGTTTCAAGCTTTTAAATTCTCAAACAGGTTTTTCTTTTTATGAAGACCTTTATTTGATAGATAGATAGATAGATAGATAGATAGATAGATAGATAGATAGATAGATAGATAGATAGATAGATAGATAGATAGATAGATAGATAGATAGATACTTTATTAATCCCAATGGGAAATTCACAGTCTTTGTCCTGTTCTTTTCAGTTACTACAGCAAACTGATTTTTCATTGCACTAATCTTCTTTAACAATCCCATTCAGGGAACAACCCAAAGTGGTGGTCCATTGTGAGCTGTCTTGCCTTCCCCATGTGGCCTTGCAGTGGTGGCTGTTGGGATACTGATGTTCAGTTCTTTAGTTCTTAAACTTTTCCCACAGATTTCTAGCAGTAACCAGTGAAGGGGGTGACTGTGATTGTATGACAGTGTTCCTAATTTGAATTGTTATCTTGTTGATCATCAGTTAATTTTTAACCTGAACCTAGAGTAAAGCCAAGAAAAATGACACCTTTTATTGGCTAACTAAAAAGATTATAATATGCAAGCTTTCCAGGCAACTCAGGCCCCTTCTTCAGGCGAGATGTAATCTCTTACATCTAAAACCTGAACCTACATCTTGCCTGAAGAAGGGGCCTGAGTTGCCTGGAAAGCTTGCATATTATAATCTTTCTAGTTAGCCAATAAAAGGTGTCATTTTGCTTGGCTTTTCTCTACAAACCTGAACCTATAAATGCCACTTACTGGAAAGCCACTTATTAGTAAAAGAGGTAGTCACTGTTTAAACTGAAAATTCAATAGTGATAAAAAGTGCAAAAAAGTCCAACTTTGGAAAACATGGTTGATGGTAAAGTTCAAATTTTAAATTAAAGGCAGAAATTAGATCGCCTAAAGAAAAGAAAAAAGAAAAAGACATATTGAATAGTCAGTTATTTTTCTTCTCTGCGGTGTCCTGCTTGAGTAAACCTTGCTTTTAAAACCTGCCAAATGTATGTATGTTTTTATACAAGAGCAATATTATTGACAAATGAATCTGAACAAATACAGCAGTTATAAACAAATAACTTACTGTAACTACATTTTACGTGAGGTTAACTCTGGGCAGGTCAAGTTCTCACTTTACATTTCCTAAATCCTCTTAAGACAAAGGTTTCACTGAGCTAGCAGTAGAGGGTGTTATAGGCTAAGGGGAATTTTAAACTCAGTCGAAAGGGGTCCTGAGTGAAAACAGACCTTATGCTCCTTCACATTACCCAAAAAATACTGTTACTATTTCTTCAGCCAATGCAATAAAGTTTCATATACAATAAATTATACAAAGCAGAAAACATCTTGAAAAACTGAAGCAAACAGAAAATGACTTAAAAGGTGTTCTGTAAGAATAATAAATCCAAAATGCTGCACACATATAGAATCATGTATTTAATTAATACCATATATGTAAAATATTTTTTGTCCTGCAGGGCATAATCATTTATATTGCTTCCAGAAAAGAATTTTAAGCCACATCGTGCTGTGTTTTTCATATATCCTAAGCCAAAAAAGTAGAAATTATAGATTGTAGTATGAATCCATTTATTTTCTTCACATGTTTACTCAATTTAGGATTGTGGGGACTGAATCTTTCCTGGCAGAGTCAGTTAAGGGCAGGAAACAGGTTAGGAACCATCGGGTATATACAGTAGGTGTTACATTTTTGCAAATGACATGTAAAATATTATGTCATTATAACTGCTTCATTTTATGCAAATAGTTTACTCCTGACATTAACTTAACATTGTGAATTTCCCCTTGGGATTAATAAACTATCTATCTATCTATCTATCTATCTATCTATCTATCTATCTATCTATCTATCTATCTATCTATCTATCTATCTATCTATCTATCTATCTATCTATCTATCTATCTATCTATCTATCTATCTATCTAACACAACAACAATGACTCCTTAACAATTGCTAGCATGATATGTAAAAGTACGTTAAAATTGCACAATGTTCTGCAAGAAGTGATTTTTTTTTTTTTAATCAGGATATTGCTAACCCCGTTACTCATGTACTCATCGAGGTCACTGGTACAACAATCTGTTAAGTCACAATATCACAGAGCTTTCATCAATCAATCCATTTTTTAACCTGATCTTTGCTATTGAAACAAAAAGGGTCAGCAATCCAGTGATGCAGAACACCCCAGTGTAATACATGGGAGGTACTGATCAGCAATGACTGTCTTCTGGTGCCTGAAGATGATGGCAGCACAACTATACTGGAAGTCTTCTCAGGTATTTTCCAGCAATCATCAGAAACTAGGAGTGTCACAACACGAGTGCTATGGCAGCAGGGGTAAGAAGTTCATCACATAAGCCAATTTGCATTTTCTATTAAAGAAAATGAAGTTATATATTTTCATACCTTTCTGTTTATTTTGGTACCAGAGATTGGCAAATATTTGTTAGATAAGCAAGTAAGAATTTCACCACAATATGAAAAGCAACCAACCAATGACCTGTAATGCATGTCTTTCTCAAACTTCAGACTGATGTACTTATTCTCTTGTGCAGTTGTGATCAGGGCCTTGTCAGATCCTAGTTGTGGACACCTTTTTCATGGAATCTCCAGTTTATTGGCAATCTGTTTCATTCATAACCTTCATTCCACAAAACAAAAGACTGATGTGGTTTTTGTTTTTTTTTTTTGAGAAAGCTGTTTCATTTTGGCCATTTTTTAACCCAGAATCGATGGAAGGAAGGAAGGAAAGCCAATTTACTTGCTTTATTGAACAGAATAACATGTTTCAGTTGTGATTACATGATTACAAAGGTTTCTCTAATAACCAATAAGTATTTAAACATTATTGTGCCGCATTGTGCTGTATTTTTTTAATATTTCCTAAGTCCAAAAAGTAGAAATTATAGATGATACAGTGAATCCATTTGTTTTCTTTACATGCTTAATCAATTTAGAGTTGTGGGGATTGAACCTTTCCTGGCAACTTCAGTTCAGAGCAGGAGACGGGTTAGGAGCCATCCAGTGTATTGGTGTTACTTTGTGTAAGTTACATTTAAAATATTGTGTCATCATAACTGCCTCATATATTTAATGCAAATAGTTTACTGCTCACATTAACAGTTACACAACAACAGCAAACATCCCAAACATCAATTAGCAGCGGACAGTCTGTAAAAACAGGTTAAAACTGCCCAACAAGTTTAAATTGAAAAGGATGAACTACGAGAGTTTGCCATTAGGGTACTGGAGGACTGGGGCTGTGCAGTCATACATAAATAATAATAAATTATAAATTCATCATTTCAAGCAGTAATATCAAATTGCAGCATTAGTAATTTCCTGGACATATTTTTAAATCAATTTAGTGGTACCTTAAAAAGAAAAAAAGTTAAATATCTGCGTGATTTCAGACTTTTCAAAGATTGTGTATACAAGATATATATTCACACATCCACATACAGTCTGTTTATAGTGAATGGCAACCAGAACACAAGGAGTTTAAGCAAGTTTTCCATACCAGCCACTTGAGAACCGTTCTATTAGAAGATGTTTCCACAAAAAGGAAAATAAGAACAGTCATTCGACAAAGTGCTTGCTGCTTGGTGTCTACCAGTTATCAAAAAGGTGTCTTGAAGTTCCACAAAACATTCCAATAGTGGTGCATCACAAGATTTTATGCCACCCGTGCCCTACTGGTCAAACTGGGGACTTTAATCTTCATTCAGTACACCCTGGAACCTTGATGAGCAGAGTTTCTCCAAAGTGAACTCTAGCAATAAACTGAATGCTTACATTGGGTGAAATGAGTGGAAAGGGTTGTCTCATAGAGCATTTTTACAGACACTTCTTGGTCTTTTCTGAAAGTAGAGCAGAACATGTTTTGAAGCATGTGGTGTTTCTTGTCATATTCCCCATTGTTTCCACCTTGGTTCTCAGCAAATGCTGGAGCAAACTAAATATCTATACTGTATATAGATAGATAGATAGACAGATAGATAGATAGATATTCTTCTATACAATCTTATTCTTTTCAATGAACCAAACAAAAAGGTTTTATTAAAGCAAGTATACGGTTGTACAGGAGATTACGGGACTAGGAATAAACACTCATGGTATTACAAACAAAAAATAATAAGCGCTCTGCCCTCAGGCCTGACTACACTTCAGAGGTGTCCCATACTGGCACCTAAAATATCTGTCCACCTTTTTCCTTCACAACAGGTGAGTCTTTGAGTCTGACTTTCTCCTGGCTTTCCATATCAGGAGTCCAGAGATTCTTTTAAGGCCTGACCCAATGTTGATTCCAGTGCCACATTAACATCACCAGGAACCACTGAAAGCATTGAGGACACTTCCCTTGAGATCCCTCCAGTGGTCCCACTGAGTTTTTTTTAAAAGGGACTAAAATTCTCTGACAGGCACATCCTGAGCACCTGATGAAATAAATGGAAAGAATGTGCAGACTTCTCAAACAAGGCATCTTAGCTGAGAATTAAACCTGGGTGAATCAATTCTGTTAAGATGTAATGAACGGAAAAACAAAATCTGACTGTATGCAATGGTGATGGCAGGTTATTTTAAAAAATACATGATATAAACAATATTACATAATATTATAAACAAAAAGAAAGGTATTGCACACCTTTTATAAAAAAAACTATATGGCCTACACCATTTAATAAGGTAGCAATTTTCTTGTAAGAAATAACATAAACTTAAAAGTAAATGAGTTTCAAGTAGAGAGCAGATGTTCATCCAAGGCCAGAAATAAGCCCCTTTAAATATACACTTCATGGATCTCTTAGGACTCATTTAATAATTTATTTAGTTGTTAGTATGAAAAGGAAAATAATAAAACCTATGGTATGATATTACCTGGGGCAACATAAGGCAATGGACAATGTAATCTTTTCCCCTTGGCCCGCTCCTCCATAATATTAATTATAAATGAGCCGCTCCTCCCATTTCAGTGTTTACGTGTGTAACCTTCCCTGGTCAGGGGTATCAGAGTCCTTATTGCTTACGTCTGAAATGCTGCTCCCAGAATGCTGTTAGCCTTTATACAAATAAAAAAGTACTTGCATTAGTCTATCAAACAACATTTCCCTTAAATCTTGGTAATGAAATATTGATATTCAATAAAAGTAAACTGTTAGACATTTAACCTTTTTTTTCACATTAAACTCTACTTAACAAAAGTATATTTTATTTAATGATTCATTTTTCAAATTGTATACACTTTGTAGGTATGTGCATGTTGAATGTTGTAAGTGTGTCCTATTTCAGTTTGATTCCTCACATGAGATAAATTTGAATAAGCTTAACTCAGACACACATCTTGAACGTAAAGACTGATTAGTTGTATGATACTCATACATATACATGTAGGGATCTTTCATGAGCTGTGAAATGGAACCCCAGATCGAGATGAAATGTGCCTTCAGTACACCAGTAGATCAGTAGGCACCGGTCTGACAGACTCAGAGAATTAAACCTATTTAATTAGGAGGCTCCCTAGGGACCTAATCTGGGTGTTCAAACTTCTCAAAGGCACTAAAAATGCAGACCCGACAGAATTCTTTCAACTTAAGGATGAATCTCGTATTTGAGGACCATAGTGGAAATTCATGGCAAGTGCATTTAAGACTGAAGCTAGGAGGCAGTTATTTTATGCAAAGAGTGGAACAAAATACCGAGTCATGGTGATGCAGTGCTTGCTTCATGTCTGGGTTTGAATCTTGGTCCAGGCACTTGCTGTGTGGAGTTTTGCCATTTGTCTGCAGGATTTTCTTTTCCACATTCCAAAAATGTACTTTCTAGTTTAATTTCCATCTCTAGGCTGGCCAAGGATATGCAAGTGTGTGTTTGTGTAGGAGTCAGCTGTATGCGTCCAGGAATGGTTTCCACCTTACTTCCTGGGATTGATACCAGTTCCATGACACTGAACTGTAAAATGGATAGATATATACATTTAAAAATATCTTGTACAATATATACAGTACATATCCATCCATCCATTATCCAACCCGCCGAATCCGAACACAGGGTCACGGGGGTCTGCTGGAGCCAATCCCAGCCAACACAGGGCACAAGGCAGGAACCAATCCCGGGAAGGGTACCAACCCACCGCAGGACACACACCAAGCACACACTAGGGCCAATTTAGAATCGCCAGTCCACCTAACCTGCATGTCTTTGGACTGTGGGAGGAAACCCGAGCGCCCGGAGGAAACCCACGCAGACACGGGGAGAACATGCAAACTCCACGCAGGGAGGACCCGGGAAGTGAACCCAGGTCTTCTAACTGCGAGGCAGCAGCGCTACCACTGTAGCCACCGTGCCGCCCTACAGTACATATATATATACATATTATCTGCAGATGTAAAACTGTTGCTTTGCTCAGTGTATATCTATCTTAAAAAAGCATGTTGGCATGCCTGGTGGGATTATTAAGAATCACAAGACTGTGTCAATTAAGAAATTGTGCTAAAGGAAGAATTTCTTGTTACAATTAATTTACAGAGTTGGACATTTATAAATTTTGTTATATTTTGGTGGTTGACAATTACAAACAGGCAGAAACAACTTTGGTCTGAGTTGCTACGTCTTTTGTAATGTCAGCTGCATTTTGTTGAGAGTTAACAATTGAGTTCAATGGACTTACTTGTAAAATTTCTTATGTTTTTGAGTTGAATTCACTAAATATTTTAGCAATGAATTTGTGGTTTATGAGGAAGTGCCTCTTTAATCTTTCATTTTAGAGGTTCTTAAGGTCAATACTGTCACATGAACAGAGCACAGGGATATTCTTACATGCTAATCAACATACAAAATGCCACCTTAAAACTTCTGTCTTCTGTATTTTAAATAACTGCCTTACATTGAAGTTGAAATTATTTATAACAGAACAAGAAGTTAAAGTGAACATATTCACCCATGTTAGATTTCCCCTCCCTTTTACTGTTACAGCATGGAAACATGTTGCATTTGATTTAAGTAAAAGTAGGGTCATTTTTAAGTGCTGAGTAACATACAGCGGGGTTTGTAGTATCTGCACGCAGCTTCGAGCTTTAACTTGACTCTTATGGGTAAATGTATACAAATTGTTTCAACTGTGACTGCCAGTTTGCAATGTTAATGGTGTGTTCTGTTTAAATAATCTTTCTGGTTTTTGCACACAGTTTTCTGACATGCTAATACTCAATGCCAGGCATTAATCTTTTTTAACTGAAGTAGTAAACCTAGCAGTCAATGATGTTTGAAATTTTGAAAATACAAATGTATAATACACAAGGCTGTTTCAGATTGTTACAGTTTTGATAAATATATAATAAAGTTAACTGCATTGCTTTCATGGAAATATGCATTTTGTTTGTCTCCTGTGTCTAAAAGCAAGTCTTACAGCATTCTTCACCAGTTTTGAAATGCTGAAAGCGATATACCAAAGTGCTTCATTTACTGTAGCCCTGTGTGGCACTCAGAAAAGTTTAAAAACAACAGTGGCAGTTTTCGTCTCAAGGGGCAGAAGATGAAACTGAAAAAACATTATTTTTTCCATCTGGGCCCCTTTGTAATCAGACTCTATGGATATCAGGACTTTTAGCACAAAGAATTTCAGAAATTCATGACTTCAGTTTTCTAGTAGTTCACCCACTAATAAATCAATGAGCTTTACAAAAGTCTGATCTATTATGATCTATTTGGCTGTCAGTGTTTCCCAGACAGCATTCTTTCACTCCTACACTGTAGATCTAAAACACTTTTTACAGCAGAAAGTCACAGTCGCACAGCTGTCTACTTTAAATTATATCCTAAACTACAATTTATTTAATTTCACATTGAGAGTTTTTACTCTAAAAGAATTGTCTGCTGAGACTCAGTGTCATATTTTTAAAATACTGGTAAATTAATATTGTACTTATCTGCTGTTTGACATTTCTTATTGCCAGATTAGAAATCACATCCTAATACATATTGCACCATCTTTTTAAGATATCTTATGTCATATAGTATATATAGAGAGCTGAAAGTGGGGAGAGCACACTTTCAGTGTGGCTAAAGAAAAAGAAAAAACAGAAAAGAGACCCAAAATGTGCTGGCTTTAAACATTTACAAATAGCTTATGGTTCTGAAATGACTTTGAAGTATTAATGGAGTATGAAATGCAAGCATTTGTAGCTAAGTAAATAACTCTAGAGTAAAGTATGAATTTTATTTTTTTTCACCTGTGTTATAGTATTTTGATAGTATGGTATTTTAATTATGTCTAGAATTCCATACCTTCTTTCAGATATCCTAGATCTTCTTAATTTTGACAATTAATGTTAACAGGTCTTCATGCTACCATAGTTTGCTCCATCTTCCCATTAAGTCCAAGTCAGGAGCACAGAGAAGGCCTTGGGACAGAATGAAGAACTCCAGGTGCATCAAAGTATGTTCTTCTCTGCTTTCATGATTGCAAGTCTAAAGACGTGCACACCCAAGATATCGGACACATTCCTGAAGGCCCATGACAAGAAGGGCACTACCTCTGGTCATATGTTCCAAGGACAATATAAAAGAACGGTGAGAAATGAAACACTTTGCTTCTAGTTATTATTCAAGAAAAAACTCTGCTATATTAGCCTGAGACAACTGCATTCAAAAAGACCAGAAGATGAATGTAAGGGATTTCCATAGGAAGAAGCAAAGTTTAAGGCATAAGTAAGCAATATAACAAAAGTAACATGAGCAGAAGTCAGTTCTATTATTCAAATACTTGGATGAAAACCGAAGCAGGCTATTTAGTCCAAGAAGCTTTCCATCCCATTCAGCTACATAACATCAAATCGAGATTTGAAAGCCCCTAAAGTCCTAGTCTGCACCACACTATTTGGTAATTTGTTCCATCTGTCTATGTTTCTTTACACGAAGAAAAACTTTCTAATATTTGTGCAGAATCTGACCTTAACAAGTTTGTAACCATGTTTCCATGATCTTGTTAAAGAATGTATTCTACTGTAACAGCTGGGATCCACTGTGCTAACTCCTTTCATAAGTTTATATACCTCTTAATCATAGTACATACAGTACCTTTTAGTCCTGGAATCAGCCTAGTCTCTCTCCTGTCGAGTTTCTTAAGTGCTGTTACGTCTTTTTTGTAATATGGAGACCAGCACTGTACACAGTACTCAAGATGGGGTCTCACCAACGAGTTCATCCATCCATCCATCCATCCATCCATCCATCCATCCATCCATCCATCCATACTTTTACTCCATACATTGTGCTACATAACCTAGCATCCTATTAGCCATCTTGATCGTTTCTGTACACTGTTGTGATATACAAGGGTAAGTCAATAATTACCTGCAGTTTTGTGCCACACCAAAGAAGAGCAACTAGTAGAGACTCGCTTTTAATGGGCTGTAGGTGTACCAGCAGCCGAAATCTTCTTTAGTTTGTCAGATTCACGTTACAGACTTGCTCAATGTTGATGTCGATAGTGAACATGGACAAGTATTCTGCTCCTTCTTCAGGCTTATCACTTGTCTGACCATTTTTGAACTTCTAAATCCATTCAAAAATACTCTGTTGTGGTAAAACATTATCTCCATATAGTGCAGAAAGTCTCCTATGGATTTCAGTCTTGGTTACACCTTCATTCAAAAAAAAAGCTCATCACTACTTGCTAATCACTGATGCAAGCAGAAAGCAGAGTAGCCATGTTTTCTCCTAGAAAACGACAAGAGAAACTGAATGATCCAGGTCGAAACTTTACTACCGTGACCACACCATGTCATCCCATATTGGACATGCGCTTGACATTTTTCTTTAATATTCTGTAATGCAGGATTTACTTTTCCTTCAGTGGCGGCATAGTCTGACCAACCTGTAACTCATTACCGATCGCCAGTGCCATGTTAAACAGGAATGTAGTAAAATATTGAATTTATAATTAACAGAAACACAAATTAGCTTCTCAGATGTACTCTGTATCTCTGCCCATATTACCGTAAAACCTGTAGGTACAGGTGTCCAGGTTCTTAAGCAGGAAAGTACCAGGGCACTACAACAATACTTGAATGTTGGATTGATGTTGTTTTGCCATAAAAAAATGTTTGGCTTTCGCCATGCAAGATAGCCAACATGTCTTAAAAATTTTCACTTTAGACTCATCTCCCCAGAGAATGTTCCTTCAATAGTCCTACGAACATGCAGTTGTTTTACAAATCTTATTAGTGTGAATTAGTTAACCTAAGTAGCTTGTTTTGTGTATTTCATTCAAAATGTTTTTTTAGGATATGCAGTCAGTAGTGTCCTCTGGAATACCTTGAATCATTTTCTAAATAATTCTTTACTTTCTGCTGTGTTTATAATGCATTATTGTGTTTATTTGTTTATTTTATATATATATATATATATATATATATATATATATATATATATATATATATATATATATATATATATATATATATATATATATATACTAGACAGTAATGGCACTGTGCAGTGAAAATACTTGACTTGACCACGCTCCAGTGACCCTTGACCTTCATTGAACATATTTGTGTACAATGATTTAAGATATGAAGAGGTAGGGGAAGTGATGGCAAAGGTGATTGGGATGAGAACGGCGCCCATACGCATGAGTCGCATAGTCTGCCCTTTTTCCCACTACCAAGAGCTGATTGTACAATAAAATAAAATAAAAATAAAAAGAGTAATAATTCCAAAACTCTTTGCTTTTAATATAAAGCTGTAGTGCATAGTTTCAGCGTAGTATATGTGTACCAAATTTCAGGCTACAGGTTATTTGATTTTTGACCTTGACCTTCCTGGGCTGACCTTTAACCTTGGAGGTAAAACATCACCCGGAAAGTAGCTAGTAAGGGTCACGTAGTATATGTGTGCCAAATTTCAGGCCAATCGGTCAGTTTGTGAGCTACAGGGGATTTAAAATCCCGATCAGACAAACGAACAGCAACGGTAGTGTATTATATGAGAAGATATTTAGGACTGCATCCTCAAAGAGACTGAGTTTGAAACCTTGAAATTATTCTCTAGCTGTTTCAGATGCCCTAAAATCCTGTGGATGTGTGTCTAGTTTTCTTCTAGTAAAATGACTTGGATAGGAAACTCACAGTGTTCAATATGTAAAATAAAAAAAGACAAAAATCTAATAAAGGAATAATAGTTTTTTTTTTTTTTTATTACAAACTATAACTTGCCTGCTGCCTATCAATGGTTGGCACATAACTAAATAAAAACAAACTATGATTATATGGTGGCACAGTTTTTGTTGCCCAAGCAAAAATTTTAAATACTTATATGCAATAACTTGTCAAAGAACATCTTTTGAAATGAAGCATTATTCATACACTAAAGAATAACACATTTTCTCCATGTTCGCATTGCTTGTTTCTAACAACATCAACATCGCTTACCTTTTAGATAGTTTGGCATATGCTTCTGAAAGGGCATTTCACTTTCTTAGTTGTATGAAGAATACAGTGACACATCTGGTCTTATATGTAAATCTGGTTATAAAATTAGCTGTAAAAGTCTGCCGTTACTCCAAAAAGCTTGTCCTATTTAGAGAAATTATTCTCAGAATCACATTCCCATGGGTTCCTTTTCTTTTTCACCCCTTGGCGTGGTATATTTATAAGTGCAAGATCTTCAGGTATAAGACAGAAAGTTGTGTGTGACAAAACTGGAAGTGAACTCTCCATATTTAAAGAGATGGCTAGAACTCTTATAGAATTATCCAGTGGTGAGTTAGGGGATATGCAGAGTCTGGAAGAGCTATGAAAAGAATGAAGAAGCAAGTATACTTTATATATGATAGAGAAGACAGAAGAATGTGATGCCAGTACAGAAGTAGCAAAGAAATGTTAATTAAAAATGCTTCACACTGGTACTGGAGATCTTTTAATGGTCTTTCCTTGTGCTTGTGTGTGACGGCCACAAACACAATACGACCTTTTGTAAAATTTCTGTTTTGTAAATTCCATCCATCCATCCATTATCCAACCCGCTATATCCTAACTACAGGGTCATGCAGGTGTGCTGGAGCCAATCAAAGCCAACACAGGGCACAGGGCAGGAAACAAACCCCGGGCAGGGCGCCAGCCCACCACAGGGCACACACAAGGAATAATTTAGGATCGCCAATACACCTAACCTGCATGTCTTTGGACTGTGGGAGGAAACCCACGCAGACATGGGGAGAACATGCAAACTCCACGCAGGGAGGACCCGGGAAGTGAACCCAGGTCTCCTAACTGCGATGCAGCGTGCTGTGCCACCGTGCCGCCTGTTTTGTAAATTATGCTACAATAAATAAAAGAAAATCAATCAAGCAAACAATCAGCACTAAATCCAGTTGATGTATATATCTGACATCTGTCTCAACACTTGTTTACTACCCAGTTTGAAGAGATGGGTGCTCAGGAAAACCAATACAAGCAACAGTGGCCCAGCCCAGAATTTTTTTTTTATGATTTCTTTTCTGAAAAAACATTAAATCTTTTTTTTTTAAACTTTATAATTCCTCACAATGAGTAAGATAGGATAATGAGTGGCCAATGAAGTGCAAAACATCCCAATGGCTTTTTCATGACAGAATGTTGTACCACCAGGGCATTCATCATCTGTTGAAACTAGCAACTTCTTCGTATTCTTACCCTGACAGCTCTAGGTGTGCTCCTGGAGCCACCTCTGGTTGAGACGTAAGTCCATCCAATGCACAATCATGTACAAATCCCTGACTCACATGCACTGGGCTGATTTGATGTTACCCATCAACCTGACACAGAAAATGGATGAAAACTGGTAAGCTAAGGGCAAACGGGTATGAATGCTCAGAGAAGTGGCTGATTCAGACAGACAAAAGTGAGCTAGGAATGATCTGTTAGCCAGAATGTACTTTGAGCTTTGCAATTCCATAAAGTGTATGTACAGCTTTCTCACAGCATCCATAAAGAAGCTCACATAATGGTCATTGTCATACACATGTGTACAGGGGATATCTTAAAGGCTCCTCAAGTTCTGACATTGTCCCTTGGAGAGAGAATGGATGCTGTCATTGACTACCTTTTCTTTTTCACCCACAATTCCCAAAAAGGCTATTGATGGAGTTCCCCTTCCTCCCTGTAGCTCTGCCCCTTCCGACCAGATGACATATAAACAGCTATGCAGCCAGAAGCTTATTGTTCACTCTGGAGCCATCCCTGAAGGAAGTCAGAACGCTTTCAACAACCTGAAGGAACCTTTAGCTTCTTGCACCCTTGAGTGCTTATTTTTTACCTCTTTTTCCAGCAGCCTTGAACAGAGTTTTCCTTTTGGAGCCCCAAACCTTCTCCTTTGCAACATTCTTCTTTTAGAACTCTATAAACTATGCTAGAAAATATATTTTGCAATTGTTTGTGCCAGCTATGCATCCGTTGTTGTACTGTTGTACTTCTCTGTACTCAAATGTGGCACTTGGTGCCACGGCCCACCTGCCAAGTTGTTTTGCCTGCTTAAGGTACAGTCATCCCTGATGGAGGATCGCAGGAATCATGGGGTAGAGGGGTCCTTTCATCGTATTGACTGGCCCAGTGCTGTTTCAGCCGCGGAATGGCCAAATGGGGGCGGCAGCTTGATGGATGAGGTCTCCATGAGTCTAAACAAATCCAGATCATATTATGGGATATCATCTACTGTTAAACTCTGCTCCATGCTTCTAACATTCTTATTTTTATACTGTATTGAGGATTTGTTCTGTTCTGTGTATTGCATTGTATTGATCCTCTTCTTTTTGACGCCCAATCTACCTGGAAAGGGGTCTCTCTCTCTTTCCCGAGGTTTCTTCCATTTTTTCCCTACGAGGGTTTTTTTTGGGAGTTTTTCCTTGTCTTCTTAGAGAGTCAAGGCTGGGGGGCTGTCAAGAAGCAGGGCCTGTTAAAGCCCATTGTGGAACTTGTTGTGTGATTTTGGGCTCTACAAAAATAAATTGTATTGTATTGTATTGTATGAATGACAATAAAGTTCACTTACTTATTCCAAATTTTACTTATTTCAAACCCAAATAAATAAAAAAATAATGGTGTGATAGAGTGCCTAGTTGACCAGGGATTGAGAGCGGCAGGGGAACATCTAAGATTGGCACAAGGTTCATGCAGATTTCTTTCCCAAGAGAAAAAATACCAAGCAGAGTCTGAGAGAGTACCTTTGCAGGCCAGTGTGGACTGATCATGTCAAGTGTGGTGGCCTTAAAATGAAACCTCTAGTAGACAGAGAACTCGGGCTAGGAGGAGATTTGATGGCAGTTCTGATTAGAAGAGTCTCAGTCTTGCAGTAATAAAAACAGCTTATCATCTCATTATGTGACTAAAGTACTTGAGCTTTTCTTTGACAATCAAGCCTTACAATGAGAACACTGGGTGTATTTTTTCAGGTATTTATTGATTTGTTGTCCTAGGGACTCTCAGCAGTCTTCTCCAGCACCAGTGGTCAAAAGCATTGATTCTCTTCTGCTTAGCTTTAGCTGTGAGAGTCGGACTGTCGCTGCATATCACTTCAGAAAACATCACAGCTTTAACAGTATGGACCTTTGCTGATATTTCTCCTCTTTAGTGCCTTATCTGAACTTGCCATAGCACATCCTTAAAGAAAGAGGGTTACTGAATATCTCATATGCCTCATGAGGAATCTATGTGAAATATACTAACATTCAAATCAATTCAATTCAAATTAGTCATGAAGATCGATTAACAGCAGGCAGCCTGTCATTACTGACCAGTTACCAGTGGCATGGAGGTAAAAGACTGCCTTGAACAGACGTGGCCTCTCAAGGCTGACATCAAAGTGAATTTAGATAAGAGACTTGAGCATTGACCCATGAGCGGTTGGACTGGAGAGTGTGAAGAAGTGCTGCATGTAAGACAGAGAAAGAAGAGTTAGATGGCATGCTGTGAGTTTTTAGTTTTACACTCATGCCTCAATTCATAGTACTGATGTCAGCTAGCAGTCTGAAGTGTTACAAGTAAATGCTTAAGTACATTGCAGACTAGCACACCTGAGTGCAAGTCACTTTGTCCTAAAGACTGTCATTCTGCAGACCAGTTGACTCACATTTGGGGACCACTAGTGGTATGCAGGCAACACTTTGAGAACCCCTGATTTGACAAGAAAGGGCTGACTATGACTTCTGGTCAAAACTGAATACATGAAAGTGGTTTAACACTAGAATTACCAGAGACTACGAAAAAACTCGTAGATCCGGCCCACCTTAAATCACTTCTTAAATCCGTTCACACCTCTCCGCCAGCGTCTTTTGTCCCCTAAATGTGCTGATAAAGACAAGTTGCCAGCAGCCGGCTATTCCATCCTCCCACCGACAGACGCAAACCAAGTGTATGTGTGTAATGTATAATATTAACAAAAAGAGCAGCTTACTACTGAAAACGGCAAATATAGGAGTGAGTGGGGATCGAATCGGGGACTCTTGATCACACTTGGTTTGCATCTGTACTTGTGCTGTTACTTAGAGAGTTACTTAGAGGTGATGTTAGAGCGCGTGAGCTTATTCAGTGCAGCAGGAACAACGCACATGTTGATCTTTTTTTTCTTTCAGTACATGTGCCTTCCCTGTTTATTTATATAACTAGTGACTTTTCTGCCTGTCTGTCTCTCTATTACGCAGTGCTCTGTCTGTCTGTGTGTTATGGATCTTAAAAATAACAGTTATAAGGACAGTTGTTCATGTCAATTGCAGTCTCAATTGTTAAAAAAAATATTTTAAAAGGAGAATCCCACATGAAAGTATAACGATCTCATTAACTGACAGTGCATACCATCCATCCATCCATCCATTTTCCAACCCGCTGAATCCGAACACAGGGTCACGGGGGTCTGCTGGAGCCAATCCCAGCCAACACAGGGCACAAGGCAGGAAACAATCCTGGGCAGGGTGCCAACCCACCGCAGGACACACACAAACACACCCACACACCACGCACACACTAGGGCCAATTTAGAATCGCCAATCCACCTAACCAGCATGTCTTTGGACTGTGGGAGGAAACCGGAGCGCCTGGAGGAAACCCACGCAGACACGGGGAGAACATGCAAACTCCACGCAGGGAGGACCCGGGAATCGAACCCAGGTCCCCAGATCTCCCAACTGCGAGGCAGCAGCGCTACCCACTGCGCCACTGTGTTATTTATAAATTTTATGTCCGTTTGAGGTTAAAAAGAAAAAAAAAAGTAACACTTTATCCCCAGCGGGGAATTGAACTCAGGTCTGTGAGGCATGGCAAAGCTGCTGGGCTCTAAGAAGCAAATCCTAGCACGCTACGCCACAGAAACTGTTGTATCATCCTTTAACCTCTTGTGAAAGTGTTTATTTGATCTTTGGAACTCTTTACACATTCTATAGTTCATGCCTACATTTTGTAACATTTATTACTAAAATATGAAAAAGTTTCTGTTTTAACAATGTGTTTACGCAGATTACTGTAGAAACGGAACACACATGAAATGCGTGTGATCCAAATAACGATCTATTATTTCCACTCTAAAACTCCACTTCACTCCCAGATAATCAATCAAGGCCTGAGCTGGGAGAAGTTTGTGCACGTTCTAAGTCGGTGGGGGGATGGAATAGCCGGCTGCTGGCAGTTTGTCTTTATCAGCACATTTAGCGGACAAAAGATGCTGGCGGAGAGGTGTGAACGGATTTAAGAAGCGATTTAAGGTGGGCCGGATCTACGAGTTTTTTCATAGGCTCTGGTAATTCTAGTGTTAAAGAAACCTCAGACCAGAAGTTAAGTATGAGTGTGAATTCAGAAGGGAAGTATGGGCTGAAGGCTCACTGACAGGAGGAAGATGCCATGGATGTATGTGACAGAGAGTGAGATCAACAAAGAGTGGGTGCTTTGACCACATCTGTGGGAAAGCCAATAATAATCCGTGAATACAGTCTCAAAGGGGCAGCAGGATTTTGTCTGTATTTGTTTAATCTGACTTTGGGTTCTTAGTGTAATCCATTATGTTATTTTTACAACAAAAAATTGAGACTGAGCCACTGCCTGTATTTTTTTGGTAATATTGCTTTTTTCAGAAATAAAATTCTTTTAGAAGTGGTAAACCCCATGTTTGTAGAATTGTTCCCTGACTTTGTGCAGTAATCAATTATTTTAAAGATTATCTGTGAATGTATTAAGTTTGTTCCTTTAAAGAAATATTACTTGCTCTTAGTGATAATTTCAGAAGTAATGTGAGCAATGGTAGTGTGGAAGGTTTATTCCATTACACACTAGATAAGACTTTAAAGAGCTGACCGAC
This sequence comes from Erpetoichthys calabaricus, assembly GCF_900747795.2. Lineage (NCBI taxonomy): Eukaryota > Metazoa > Chordata > Cladistia > Polypteriformes > Polypteridae > Erpetoichthys > Erpetoichthys calabaricus. Next base: position 29,232,613 of record NC_041409.2, on the reverse strand, counting down.
AAAGTAGCCTATTACCAGTAAAGATTGTAGACAGTTAACTGAGCAGTTCTGTTTAAAGAGCATAAAAATGTTTGTTTATTTTTAATTCTGTCACAATACATTTTCACTAAGGATGCAATACATAACCTCTATCCTATATTTAAAATAATGAATATCCACGGTGGATTCTTAGGCAAACTTGCACAATGCCTAATATTTTTCCCTCATATTCTAAACCAGGCCAATTAAAAAGCTCTTTTTGGGCCTATTTTTCAGTATATGTTTTAGAAATGTTCCCGCCCTGACATTATTTGTAACAAGTTTTCAATTCTTTAGCTTTGCTGTCTGGCAGCCTCTCTGCTTTCCATCTATTTTCTAAACATGCTTTTTCCATTACAGGGTCACACGGAGCTTCTATCTTTCTGGCAGCATTAGATGTAAGACACAAAACAACCATGGGTGGACACTTGAGAGGAAACTGTGAACGGTCATGTGGATATAGAAGAAATATGCAAACATCAGAAAGAGAATAAGCAGGCATGGAACTTAACCTAAGTCCTTAGAGATGTGAGAAATAATAATAACCATGGTGTCACGCATAAGTCGTACATCAATAAAAAATGAATGATTTAAACACCAGAAAGATTTTGTCTTAGCTTTCTTTTATTTTTTACAGTGGTTCTGATTAGCAGAGTTTCAATCATGTGATCCTCGGGTTTTGTACCTATTAATATTTTTAAATCAGTATGTAATGGGATGCAGAAATGTCTTTTGATAAAATGACCAGCCACTGTCAGTAGACCAAGGAATAGCAATGGCCTTTGCGGACCCAATGTAAAATTTTCAAGTCGCACTATCTTGTAGCTGTGGGAAAAGTTTTAGACATTTTGTTGACCTCCTTAGAAATTAAAGCAGGCAGTGTTGTATAGAGGATAGGACAATTAACTCAAAGCCCCAAGGCTGTCAGTGCTGTAAACGGTTCTAGTAGGTTGCCTTGGATGAAGGTGGTCAGCCAAATGTATATTTATACCAAATAGACACTTTTAACTCTGCTGTTTACCATTATCAATTTACCGAGCTAATTGGAAATTATCAAAGCTTCATATGTTAGGCATTGCTCCTGAATTACGAAGGACGTCTGTTTAGCTGGTTCAGCACTCTAATCACAGGTCCACATAGTTCCCTGTGAGATTGTGGATTTCAAACAAAACAATAAAAAAAACAATAAGATAGGGATAAAGTTAAATTAAACTAACTGGCATACATTTTTTTTTCTAAGAGGGCCAGCCAGCTGGTTTTTAACTAAGGATAAAGTTATGCACTGTTCAACAATGAATGCCAAAAATGCACCTAAAAGTAACACATGTAAAATCCATTGGTGACAAATACTTTCCACACTCTATGATAAAATGGCTCAGCAATAAACACTCTGAGTATAATTATTTAAACTCTCAATTCAATTCAATGTAATTTCTTTGTATGGCGTAATTTACTGAGTGCCGGAACAGAGCTATGACAGTTTCACTGGCAGTTACAAATCCAAACTTTACAAATTACTAATTACATAACGAGTGCACATCAAGACACAGATTTGTTTAAACAAACAGCAAACATAGTGATACAGTATGAAACTGATTAACATAACTGGAGTCCATCACTATCTCTACAATAATTAAAAGTTGTACTATGGCCAGTAGACAACAGTGGAGAGGAAAACAAAAATTCCAATCAACAGCATTCCTGGAGAAGATAAACATCCTGGGGTTGTGCGGGGAATACAAGGTCTGTTATAACAGACAATGTCAAAGAGTCGAAGAGAACCTTGCCAAGTGGTCACTCATCCTTTTGTGGGCATTCTACTGCAGGGTCTGTGCTGGACTGTCTAACATGATGACATTATCTTTCCATATGATGATTCCAAGGAAAACAGCTTGGCAGTACAGCAGTGACACCAAGTGCTACAGCATAAGACAAAGTAGAGAAACAGAACAGTTAGTAATAGTTCATAATTACTGTAATGTTTATATTTGTATAAAAATAACTAACAAACAGAGATGCAATAGGCTCAGCTAATCTGCAGTTCTAGTCAGGGTATGCTAGACTAATTTAAAGTGTCTTCAGCCTGGAGTTACAGTAAATGCTGAAAATCTGGAATTACTTTTATAAGTAGGAGGTTATTCCATAGCTTCTGGGGCCCACTAACTAATAGCTCAACCCCCCACTCTTATTTTAGAAACCCTGGTAATCTTTAGTAGGATGGCGTCTTGAGATTTCAATGTACGTTCTGGTTTTTTAGTAATGATATGTTGAAATAAAGAAACAGACTTGCCCATTTAAGGCTTCATATGGTGAAAGAAGGATTTTGACATTAGCCCTCAACTTAACTTGGAGCCAGTGAAACCATTCCAGGACTGGAGTGATGTGTTCCTACTTTCTAGTTCTTGTAATGATTCCTGCAGCAGCATTTTGAATTAATTAAAAGCTGCATAAAGAATGATTTGACCAGACAGTGACTAACATATTGAAGTGGTCAATTCTTCTAGAAGTACATGCATGAATTAATTTCTCAGTGTTATACTTATTTAGAAATCATCTTAATTTTACACTATTTTTAAGATGAAACTTTTGTAATGTGTGTTTTAAAAGACATACTGGTGTCAGAAGTAATGCACAAGTTATGCTAATTCAGGAAATGGTTTCTCCGACTAAAATACAGTTGACAAAATATTATTGTGGACTGCATCATTATCCCCAAAACATTTCTGTTTTTTTTCTGTATTCAGAAGCAATTAGTAGCAATAAGTTCTCATTCATCAACTCTTTAATTCACTGCCACAATTATTTAAGGGGCACTATAAAAGAAACAACATTTAGCCGTATATCATCTGCATACAAGTGCATCTTAAACGTTTGCTTTCTATTTGTGTTTTTCTTTATCTAATTAGTACTTTTGATTTGAAGCTCTTACATACTACCTTCTTCATCTTCTTCTTTCTTATGATTGGCAGTTAAACACAATAAATGTAATTATCAGTATTAAGTATACTGTTAGAATTGAGCTGGCTTTATCATTTTCATTTAGTATTTCACACTGAGCCTTTCTGTGTTGCATGAACTTGGAGCGCTGAGCTCTACCATTTTAACCGACATTCAACAATTACTGAACTAAAAGAATAGGAATTTTCTTTGAGAAATGAACATGCCATCATACCTTAATAAAATGCATCAGTTCTTCCAAAAATCACTGCTGAACAAGGGACTCATCCACCAAGATAACAAGAAACCATTTCATTGCAAAAAATGCATACATAAAAACTAGAAAAAACCTGAAAAGAGAGTTCTGCCGGTGGGGTAAGCAAATTTTACTTGAGAAGATTTGTTAACTTAAGCTAAATGAATACAAATTTCTTGATAGTTATTAAATGTTACAATTAGGAAATCAAGATTTCATGGCTTGATATAAAACACTTTTCACTGCATTTTTTGCAGTGCTGAAAGTCTGCTAGAACTACAGAGGCCTCTTAAATTGGCCAACAAAAGGGTAACCTGTAGAAAGACCACCTGACCATCAAAAACCAAGGTATGACAGTACAAAACACTGCCTTATCCAGAAGTCCACTTACAAGCTCCTTTCCCCCCATCGACATAGGAGAAGAAACCCATCATCCTGAAGGCTATTCCTAAAATACACTAACCTGAACAGAAATTATTTAGAAGCTCATTGAAACTAGAACTATAAAAGAGTAGCTTTAGCTTTTTGCTCATTACATCAGTCTCTTTTTCCTTTTATTATCCCCTGATCAAAAGACAGTCTAAAGATTCCAATTATAAATAAAACTCTAATAGGAGGCAGAGCTTTTAATGATTGCAACACCTCAATTTGGAATGATCTGCTTAGCAACATAAGTGATGCTTCCTGGATCTTACCTCTTGAATCAAGGCACCAGAAAAAATGCAAGGACATGGTCAAAATATATGAAGTCAATAGACTAATGAATAATTATCTGATAATCGTAAAGACAAATAGGGCGTCATCATTGAAATGAAATAAGCAAGGCTCCAGTACACAGGGAATTCCTATTATGGAGAAAATCTCAGATTAATAAATCACATTAAATAGCATCATGACAAAGCAACATCTGTTGCTCATGATATTTTAAGTATTGGGTATAATCAGGAACTGGAATTCATGTGAGAGATATGAAAGCAAAATGTCATAATGCTGTACAGCAAAGCAGTTTTAAGTAACATGGATTTCTATGCTCTTGGACTTTAAATCGCAATCAGCAAACAGTCAAAAATAAATAAAAAAAAATAAAAACACATCTATATGCATGAAATATGCCACTAGGTTGGTGGAATTTTTTAATAGGAAGACAAACAAAGAAAACAAATTTTAGTGTTATTAAACCACAAACATGTTTTATTTAGAAAAATAGTAGCTAAATCTGTGCCTACATATGCAGAAATGGGTATCTGCCTAATGTTAACAAGCTCCTAAATAGCAATCAAAACGCAAAATCCCACGTTCAAATGCTCTTAGACTGACAGTCACAATCAGCAAACACTCAAAAATAAAAACAAAATATGCAAGAAATATGTCACTTGCTTGTGGGACTTTTGAATAGGAGGACAAATAAAGGAAATAAAGCCCCAAAACAAGTTTTATTTTGAGCCTGAAAAAAGCAGCTAAATCTGTCTCTGAATACACAAACATGAGTATCTGCCCAATGTTAAAAGCTCCTCAATAGGAAACAAAATATCCCACAGAACAGATAAAAAAGGGAATTGGGCAGATATGAACAAATTGTTTAGTGAGAGAAAACGGCTACCATGATACGATGACTTTGCGTGACCACAAAGCCCACGGCATCCCCCTTGACAGCATGACATTGCAGCTACCTTGATTCCCAGCAAGACAGCAAAATAAAGGAACTTGAAAAGAAAGTTAGATATTGCAAAAACATTCATTCTTCTGTAAAACCTGCAAATTAAGTGAAACCATGAAGTTCTTCTAAAGCAATGCACAAGCATACAGCTCTGTAATAATATAGTCTAAATGCTGAACGAATCGTCATCCTCTCTATACATTTTAAAATTGAAAAAGCATTTAAAATAAATTACTGTACGTATTAGCTTAATGACAGAGATGAATGTAATTCTCATTGGGAATGAAAAAAACATTAATTACAGATAAAAGAAAAAAAAGTTCAGGAATATCTGTTTTTACAAGTTAAAATCATCCCTTAATTGCTTTTGAAATATACTAAAAGCATGCCATTTTTTCTGACACTAAATGGACTGAGGATTACATTTATTTGACCTTTCAGAATTCACAGTAATTTGATTACTTTTAAATTTCAGCAATGCATTGTGCTTCGCACAGCCATTGTACAATGAAATCAAACTTTCACTCCTCTTTTTACTGTGCTACATGCATTGCATTCTTGGAATTAAAGCCTTGTGAACCTCACGCTACAGTCACTTACAGCTGGTCATCGTAGAAACAAAGGAAGTGGTGGGAAAAAGCATTGTGAAGTATTAGGACAGGATCTAAATAGAAACCACTGACCACAACATATCGTTACTGTTGCCTAGAAGTAATGACTTTATTTTGTTTGTTATACCCCTTGACCAAAACTTGTTGGATATCTTCTGAAGTCCTTTATTCAGTCCATTTCACAAATTAAATACATTCTCTGGACTCATATACCTTATGAGCTAAATAATCCAATCCAAAGTTACATGGAGTTCCTACCCTATAAGCTACAGGTCAAAAGCAAACCTCAGACCTGCATTGGACACTAGTCTATTACAAGGAACACAAAGGCATCAAGCATCACACACAGCTGAGCACTTCATACACACCAGCCAATAAGGATTTTTTCTTTTATATCAATGCTAATTTTCTTGATACCATCTAATGTTCTTTTTTGAAATAATGAAGATTGTTAAATAAAGCCTTGTCCATTAACAAAACTCAAGGGAAGCATCTATTCTGCTACATGAGCGTATTGGTGATAAGCCAAGTTCATGTTTCTTCTCCAGCTAGGCCACATTTATGACCGGTTGCCATTGTAAAGAAGGAATTGGAAATTTGACATCATTTTGACCCTTCAGCGACTTATGACAGGACCCATTTTCAGACGATGCCCGTCAGAGCAGCAATTAGATTACTTAGTTTACTTAAGTTTGGCATAGTACATTCTGAATTTATAATTACTATAACCCTGAGTCATTCTAGATTCTTAGACGCCAAGCTTCTGTGACATAAAAGCTGAACCTAAAACACTTTATTCATTGGTATCATGAGTTAGAATAAAATGGTTTGATGAGATCACGTTATACAATTCTGAAATAAAAAAAGTGCTGAATTGTAAGGCAAAGAATGGCCCTTTATCATTGTGATTTCAAACAACACGATCAGATATAAAATGAAATTTGACCTGATTTGAACTACACTTGTTGTTAGCTCCTGTCAGTTTGGCTTAGGTAACCGGAGCACAGCTTACAAATATTGGTTACCACCATGTCTAAATCCGATCGATACTGGAGAAAATGCAGCCACCTTTGAAATGAATTAAAATGACAGAAAAGCAACTTCTTTTTTTAATTACCACTCATATACTTACAATTTGTTCATTTCACTTTTTACTTTTATTATCCTCGTATATTAATTAGTGAACAGCTTTCAGTCCTTGACAAGTTAATGTGTGTGTATGCCATATATTACAGACAAATCATAGTATTAATCAATTTTCCTTTCAGAAAGCTCCAAATTAGTTTTGCTTTTTAACCAGTATGAAGAGGAAATTTTTCAAAGTGAAATATTTGCTGAAAAAATAGGGAACTTAATTTCATATAAAAAAGGCCACACTTTCCAAGTAATGGCACACGCGTGGCATATATCATTCTTATTAAGGGTTAACACATTGTCAGCTACACTTTTTACTGTCTTATTTTTTTATCCCTGTCCCATCATGAAGTGAAAGTGAAATGTTGCAAGCGAAACACTTCATTTCTTGATCGGGCAGCCTTGCAAATATATAAAGATAATGAATTTCGTATTTAGAAAATGAGCACAGATGTTTTCTATTTTGGTTACCAAAGGGAAATACTGAAGCATCATGCTTTAATACCATCTCTGTTTGTGTGTGCTACCAGCTTTTTAAATGTGCCTGCCAACTGTTGACATGGTCTGCTGCTCCTGCCAAAGCACCATATAACTTACTGCCATTAAACTGAGCAGCATAGACAAGGCTGGCCTGCACAAGCGGAATGGCCTCTACTCACCCTATAATGTATTCTTGAGATTTATTTGACCACATGATGCTTAACCAATGGCTTATCCATTTCAGTTCAGATCTTATAATTTTTGCATTTTTCTATTCTTTGTAATTTTTTATAGTTTGCTTCCCTGTTAATAATGTTACACTACTACAAACTAGGCCATAGATTATGTACATTATTTCTTTATTCGGACATGAATCACATTCCCACCCACCAACTGGATGGAATGAAGCAAGCAAAACATAATTCAATAAAAAAGTTCTTTTAAAACTGGCACCATGTGTACTGTATGAGTGGGGGTTTTGGTGGCTAGAGCAGATATGGCTATGGGCACCAAAATGGCAGAGTATGGTCTTTTCAGAGACCTCTAAGAAAGACATGGGACATTTGTATTATTAGTGGGGCCTTGGAAGAAAGGAACTGTGAGTGAATCACAGCAGAAGGGAAAGAGTGTGGTACCCTGGGAGGAAATCTATAATATCATCTCAAGGTGACAGACAGAATGACACCATGGAATACTCCAAACAGTAGTGGGCACTGCACAAATTATGGATGCAGCAAAGGGCTTTGGGTTACCTCCACAGGGAAGCAGTCTGTCTGCAAACTACTTGGATGGTCTGACCGTTAACGGGCCATGTAGGGATGAGGAATATAAGGAGCTCTAGTGCCATAGAACACCTAATCGGACTCTATCAGTGATTCTGACCCAGAGTTACCAGTAATCCTGGAATGGAGTTTTAAAGAACTCTTGTGGTCAGAGGGAGTTTGATGGCGGAGTAAACCAAGCAAGATCAGGGTCAGTTAAGAAAGGAAGAAAGAATGGGAGAGAGAGAGAGGTCAAGTCCCCTTGCCTGGACAAGTGAACATTATTGAAAATTCTCAGAGTAGCGAGATTTTTTTGTTTAACCAAAAGACAACAACTATTTAAAGGAAGAGGTCACCTTTAAGAAGAGGCCTCAGACATTACAACTGGTGCTTTTCATTTGGCCTTGGGGTCATCCATCGGTGTCCCCTGACTCATTTGCACCTGTGAAAGTTAATTGCTAAAACATGTGATCAGTGGACAGACGATTGTCGTTAGTGCTGGCATACTGCAAATATTTGGAGGCCAAAATTGAGGAAAGCCTGGGGAAGGACAAAGCACTTTGCATAGAGAGAGGGGGACCCATTTCAACCACCACAAATGTCTAACATCCACTTAGATTATGTGACTACAGCCATTCTTGCACTAGTATTCTCGTCATACATTAGCTATTAGGTGGTGAAGGGACAAGAGAGAGGTAGTTGGCCAATAAGGGACAGGGGATGATTAGAGGGCAGATTGTCCAGGCTGATGTGAGCAGTTTAACCAGGGCATTGTGGTACACTTTAGTCTTTTTGAATGATACTCTAGATCATAATGTCCTCATCACCGCACTCGGGCTTTGGGCTCCACGTGTGACAGGCGTCTGGTCACACTTATAGGTGACCTAACCTAAACACAGTTAAAATATCCAACTACGCCACCCAGTTTTATTAAAAGTCCTTTAAAGATAATAGCACACTGGTTTCTTTAAATAGGGCGGTGAGCAAACACACAATGAATGACAGGGCAGCAATTTCAAGAGAAACAGCAGAAACTTGTATTACACAAGACACTATAAAATACACTAAGATGCTAAAAGTAGATAAGAGTCTAAAAATATCAGGAGTGAAAACCTTTTAAAAAGAGAGCACACAGTCCAGACGCTGAATGTCCATTAAAACCAGGGTTGCCAGATGTCCCGATTTGAGCAGGACTGTCCCGAGTTCAACAGACAAATCCTGAGTCCCTCATTGCCTCTGAAAATCTCAATTGAATATAAATTGTATGTAGAAAAAAAATCTTAATTCAATTTTTATATTGAATATATAGTTGAAGAGGCTCACTAAATTTTTGTAGACATCTTGATGTACCACCTTTTAGGAATAACATTTGTAACTGTCATGTGAGTTTGTGTATGCTGTGTGCTTGTGTTGTGGTATATTTCTTGTACCCATCTTGGCTTCTCATGGTCGTGTGTAATTCATTTTGAAAGTGACAAGCCAGGTCATATCTGCATTTCTGTATTCCATTTACATATATTGTGTCATATTATATAAGTTATATGAAAAATACCCTAAATCCTGTGACTATTTTATATATCTTCCCTTCTAAATGTGTACTTATTTACATATACTTACAGTATATGTTTAGATTAGACGTGATTATATAGCTATAATTATAATTTAATTAAAATAATCTATTTTTTTCTCTTCTTTAGTTTCTTAACATCTTTTTTGGTTGCTCAAAATGGTGGCTGTCCTGATCTGTGATTTTGGAAATCTGGCAGCTCTGGTTAAAATATAACAGTGGAGGATACAACCTTTGGTGGTGCCAAGTCCAAGCTGAGCGCCATGTTACCAAAGCAATTCATCTTCCAACTGTCCCTCTGAAACACTGTGTTCGCCAAATGCTTGTTTTCTAACAGAAGCCTTGCTTCTTGTCCGCTGGCTCCACTCGGTCCTCTCATGAGACTTCCCTCTCTCGCTTCTCTCTCGTGAAACTTCCTCCCTGGAGAGTAGGTATTACTGTCCGTGCGCCTTGTGTCTTGTCAGCCACGTACCCTTGTCTGCCTACGAGTCCCTGCGATCATTGCGAGTGATCTTGACAGTTGTTCTTGGTGGACCTTCTCTCTCCTACACCCGTTGGACTTGCTCCGTCCCCTCTGCCCACACTCTCACCCTTTGCACCTTTCAAACAGCACCCACTGCCCAGAAGTATATAAACGCTTCAGTCTCTGCTTAGATCAACATGATGATCAATTAAACAGCGATACATATCAATTTCCTTTTGCTTATCAATAGTGTAAACACATTTTCATTGGTTAAAAAAGGAGCATTGTTGTCAGCTATCAAGAAGTACATATACCACCGTATGCTGATTAGAAACCAATGTCCCCAGAACCTGTTCATTTTCCAAGGAAGCAGGCAATTCTGAATCACAATATTGTATGATGATGAGATTCCAATCAAAGCTGTCTGATTCTTCAAAGCAGGTGGCTCTTTTGCAAGACAGGTAAATATCTACATCCTGCAGATAGCCATCGTGTTCCACTCCTTTTGGTTTTGAGGACTTTAAGCCTGAGGAAAGGCCAAGATGTTGTCAAGTCAGACCAGAGAGTAACCAAAGCTCAGTATTATAGACATAGTCAGTCAGTCATTGTCCAACCTGCTATATCCTAACACAGGGTCACGGGGGTCTGCTGGAGCCAATCCCAGCCAGCACAGGGCGCAAGGCTATAGTCAAAATACAAACTATTTTCTTTTTTTGTTAATTTCCAGAATATTTGTCCTAGTTTTGAATGAAATTTCTCTCAGTTCCCCAAGCCCTTATAACATTTTATCTTTTTTCTTGTTATTGCACCATTTTTATTTGGCAACTTAGTTAAATTATATATATATATATATATATATATATATATATATATATATATATATATATATATATGCATGAATGTTTATGAGATTTTAGACTGCAAATACATATTATCTTATGCATTGGGAAATTATATACCCAGAAAGGTTTATTTGTAAAACATTCTTACAGTATACTGTAATACAGTATAATCTCCAGTAAAACAAGACAAGTAATTGTTAATTGATGGGCATTTAAATGTAAAGGCAAGGATTAGAAGGATTTTTATGTTACAGCTTGATTTAGCCTCTAGTGAAATGACTAGCTGCAGCAGTAATTTTATAGAAAACGCAAATGTTTTATAATATGTAATTTGCCTTGGTCCTGTGTGTAATATTACTGAGAAATATGAATAAGAAAACCACATGGCCGCTTCTATTTGTCCAAAAAGGAGGAAAAACTTTGGTAAAGACTCACTAAGCCAACCCCATCAAAACCTTTCTGGCACCACATTTACTTTGTATGGTTTGGATATTTCTGTTAGATTACTCAAAGTGTTTCTTGTAGTAAAGAACTTTAAATGACACCATTCTGTCAAATATGTGACGGAATAAATTAAAACATACTGAAAAAGTGCTATTCATATCACAATGGTGTTATAATGCTAGGAAATTCATTACTATAAGTTTGTAATTTTGGTTCATTTCATACTTTAGAAATTCTGAAAAAATGCATAATATTAATTTATTTATCCATGTGACCGTCATCAAGTCCTTCCATGAGAACCCTGAATACCATGAGGACTGACTGAGGTCATTGATGTTAGGTAGAATGCCTAGAGGGGGCTGGGTGGTCTTGTGGCCTCGGGACCCCTGCAGATTTTATTTTTTCTCCAGCCGTCTGGAGTTTTTTTTTTTGTTTTTTCTGTCCTCCCTGGCCATCGGACCTTACTTTTATTCTTATTTAATCAGTGTTCTCTTATTTTAATTCTTAATTTGTCTTCTTTTTTCTCTTTCTTCGTCATGTAACACATTTTGAGCTACAGTAATTAGTATGAAAATGTGCTATAGAAATAAATTTTGTTGTTGTTAACATGTTAATGCAAACTACATAAACTGTATGGGAAAGACACATTTAAAATTTCAAAGGAAAAAGATACATTTTCCGAAAATCTGACATAATTGGAGAAAAGGAGTTGAATAAATTAAAAATATTTGAAAACAGTAACTTTAATCTAATGATGTTTGCTTATTTACTTCATATAATTTAAGACAAAGAAAATAAAAACATATTTCCTCTGTTTATATAAGTGGGTCAAAAAATGGATGGCTGAATGAAAAAATGAATTTGTGACAAGAAAAGGCCAAAGATAAATATAAAGACATGTAAATGGACAAGATGACAAAAAATATACATTACATAGATTTTGAGAATGCTGGGCGACCTTTTGCACAGTTTTTATTTTTGTGTGTTTGGGCTAACTTTTATTAGATTCAAATCTATGATGTCATTAACATGACCTGTAAATATATGGAAAATAACTTCTGCCCCTACCTACTTCTTCTCTGCCTCGTTTTTTGTCTTCTCTGTCTCTATCTAAGGGGGCTGCATTCTATATTTGTTTTAAGTTTCCTTGGGGATCCCTGAGTCTTACACTAAGACACCTGTCCATCCCGCTGAGCTAGGGAGATAAAACCACACAGAGTTACGTGAAAATATTTAATTTTGGTTAAATAAAGGTTTGCTGTATTCCTTACCAATGTCCTTTTTTAGCTCTTATTGTCACCACCACTTATGTAAAAATATTAAAACTTTATTTAACTTCCCATAACAATGTTCAGTTTCCACTTGAAAGTAATTGACTCAGACGAGCAAAATAAATTACTAAGCTGACCTGTACATAAGTGCATTTATTTGATAACTTATAGTGTAAGGAAAAAATACCAAATTTCTTTGGTAAGAAACTGTGTTATAACAGGACAGAATAAACAGCTCCTCCTTCTATTAAGACACTGCATGGCAAGAATCGTTTAAAGGATATCAGATGATATCGGTTAAGATGATATGGGGTGACATTATTAACCAATGATTGTTACCCTTTTTTAGTTTTATTACTTTTATCATTAATAAAATTCAGCCATTACCCATTCCTGATGGGAAACGACATTACAGATTGTATAGAGTGAAAGCTCCCTTTGATGAAACTGAATAGTCCAATGTATTGCCAGTGCAGGTGCAAAGAGAGTTAAATACATAAGTACATGCAGGCGTACGTGAATTACCTTTCTTCAGATTTGTGTGGAGCATCCTGTTCAAGGTTTTTTATTTTATTTTACTTTAAGCAATATCTTATAGTTTCTAAGTAAACACTCATTCAGTATTCTATCTCCCATTCACAACATTTCTCCTCAGATGTCAATGCATGAGTCTCCATTGGTTTTGATTTTCATACCTAACCTGATGGAGTCCCATTTTCTCTTAGGGTTTTCTCTTTATGGCTCTCCCTCACTTTCAGTAGTCCTTCTTTTTCTCGGTAATAATAACAAACCAACTAAACACTAACTTAGACTTTAGGCTGAGAAAACACTGGCCAACTTATATCAATTTGACTTTGTCTCTTACACCACACAATACATATTTTTATATGTAAAGTAGCTTCTGCTGGTATTTAGAGTTTAAACTTGATCAGAATAAACTTCCTAGCTCATTCTTTTATCTGCCAGTGCTTATTTGTTTAATTTGTCAAAGAGCCCAAAGGTGTTAGGTTGATTTTCAAACTAACCTAACATAGAATGACGTAGTATGAGCGTGTGAGTGAGTATTCATATGGGTCTGTGTGTGATTTGCTTCCAGTGATACCCCTTAACAAAACACATTTCTAAACTGGTCAATGGATATAACATGAAGACATACATTCAATACAAACAGATATTTAATGGACGCCAACTCTTTGATGTACTTTCGTTTAATACGGTCTGCTTTGCATTTCCTAAAATGGAAAACATACTTGTTCTTCTTGAAAGTTTTGAAATGAAATTTTCCCACAATTCCTTTACTGTGGCTGAATCAGTCCATTTGTTAGTGACAAATATGAGTATATTATATGACCTTAGCCAATGGCTTTTTTGCCCTTCCCACAGGAAGGTTATTGGCAGTTTAATCATATAATGAGAAAACAGATTTAAATCAATAGATTTAAACATCTGTAAAGATCACTTAAATATTTTATTTTTTCCTTTAATTAAAGAGGGTGACAAAAAGTATTTCATTTATTATACATTGTGAGTTTCGTGTTTGATCACAGTTGTTTGAGATTTGATATGGCTGTGAATTTGTAAAAGTGTTTGTTATGTGAATATGTAAATTTTCATCTATTGCGTGTCATCAGAATGCTTGATTCCTTTTTACTTTATTTCACTTAGTCTCTCCTTGCAAAGTCACATGACTATTAATTCCCATCCTACCTGAAGCTGACTGTGATCCTCTGATAAGGGGGACAAGGCCAGAAGCATTAAAGGGGGCGTCCTCTGAAGAGACAAATTCTTCTTCTTCTTTTGGCTGCTCCCGTTAGTGGTTGCCACAGCGGATCATCTTCTTCCATATCATTCTGTCCTCATCATCTTGTTCTGTTATATCCATCACCTGCAAGTCCTCTCTCACCAGATCCATAAACCTTCTCTTAGGCCTTCCTCTTTTCCTCTTGCCTGGCAGCTCTATCCTTAGCACCCTTCTCCCAATATACCCAGCATCTCTCCTCTGCACATGTCCAAACCAACGCAATCTCACCTCTCTGACTTTGGCTCCCAACTGTCCAACTTGAGCTGACCCTCTAATGTCCTCATTTCTAATTCTGTCCATCCTTGTCACACCCAATGCAAATCTTAGCATCTTTAACTCTGCCACCTCCAGCTCTGTCTCCTGCTTTCTGGTCAGTGCCACCGTCTCCAACCCATATAACATAGCTGGTCTCACTAACGTCCTGTAGACCTTCCCTTTCACTCTTGCTCATACCCATCTGTCACAAATCACACCTGACACTCTTCTCCACCCACTCCACCCAGCCTGCACTCTCTTTTTCACCTTTCTTCCACAATCCCCATTACTCTGTACTGTTGATCCCAAGTATTTAAACTCATCCATCTTCACAAACTCTACTCCCCTCGACGTCACCATTCCACTGACCTCCCTCTCATTTACACACATGTATTCTGTCTTGTTCCTACTGACCTTCATTCCTCTCCTTTCTAGAGCAGATCTCCACCTCTCCTGGGTCTCCTCAACCTGCTCCCTACTATCGCTACAGATCACAATGTCATCAGCAAACATCATAGTCCACAGGGACTCTACTGGGCAATAATCCCCTTTGAGGAGTAATGATTGAAGAAGAGATGCTTAGTATACAATAAATGAACCGGAAACACTGAGCCAGAGGTGCTGAGTTTGACAGGAGAATTTTTGTGTCTTATGCCTAGTACTAGAAAAGGCAATAAAAGTAATGGAATTGACGAAGAGATGAAATATTATACAAGCCAGAAAAACAAAACCTACAATCAGTCCTAGCCTTCAGCTAATCACAAAAGTGTAAGCCTAGGAATCATAGCACAAGTCGGTAAACAGAAAGCAGAAGTCAGAATCTAAGAAATCTAAGTAGCAGTACTATGTACACACACAAAGAGCTTTTTGTTTAGAAGTTCCGTAAACCTTGGATATTGACAAACGCTAGCCTTTACACCAGAGCACCAATGACGTCAATTGCATATCTTCTGGGACTGCAGTCTACAGCAACCGTTATCACCTCATAATGATAGCAAAACAAAATGGTGGTGCCCCGAAACAAACAACATGGCAATGTAAACAATACAAAATTATTTATAAAGACTGAACACAAAGTCCAAATTACAGATGAATGCAAAAATATTAATCTGGGCAACAAAAACCCAAAATGTTTTTTCTCAATTAAGAAAGGAACTTGAACAATCATTCAAACGTTTTCAAACACGCAGAAATCATGACACTGTGGGCATAGTCTTCTATGCCTGAGACAATGAGGTGGATGAATTATATTAGGTATTGAGTGAGAGAGCCAAAGATCTTAGGGTGCAGCACGGCCTACACACATCTGCTTTTATTGCATGGTTTTCTGTTGTGATGAACAGCATGCATGGGCTGGCGTCCCTGTCAGGATACATTCCGATCCCTTACCTAACCTGGAGGCCATGTCAGTGAATGATTATAGATAGATAGATAGATAGATAGATAGATAGATAGATAGATAGATAGATAGATAGATAGATAGATAGATAGATAGATAGATAGATAGATACTTTATTAATCCCTAGGGGAAATTCACATACTCCAGCAGCAGCATACTGATACAAAAAAAACAATATTAAATTAAAGATTGATAACAATGCAGGAAAAAACAGACAATAACTTTGAATAATGTTAACGTTTACCCCCCCAGTGGAATTGAAGAGTCGCATAGATTGGGGGAGGAACGATCTCCTCAGTCTGTCAGTGGAGCAGGACGGTGACAGCAGTCTGTCACTGAAGCTGCTCCTCTGTCTGGAGATGATCCTGTTTAGTGGATGCAGTGGATTCTCCATAATTGATAGGAGCCTGCTGAGCGCCCGTCGCTCTGCCACGGATGTCAAACTTTCCAGCTCCATGCCAACAATAGAGCCTGCCTTCCTCACCAGTTTGTCCAGGCGTAAGGCGTCCTTCTTCTTAATGCTGCCTCCCCAGCACACCACCGCGTAAAAGAGGGCACTCGCCACAACTGTCTGATAGAACATCTGAAGCATCTTATTGCAGATGTTGAAGGACGCCAGCTTTCTAAGGAAGTATAACCAGCTCTGTTCTTTCTTACACTGAGCATCAGCATTGGCAGTCCAGTCTAATTTATCATCCAGCTGCACTCCCAGGTATTTATAGGTCTGCACCCTCTGCACACAGTCACCTCTGATGATCACGGGGGCTATGAGGGGTCTGGGCCTCCTAAAATCCACCACCAGCTCCTTGGTTTTGCTGGTGTTCAGGTGTAGGTGGTTTGAGTCGCACCATTTAACAAAGTCCTTGATTAGGTCCCTATACTCCTCCTCCTGCCCATTCCTGATGCAGCCCACGATAGCAGTGTAAACAAGGGTAAGATGTTCTCTGCCCTTGACAGAAGACTGATAAAGCATGCCAATTTGCAGGTGGCTATGTTGACTTCCCAGGAGGCAAGTAGGATGGCAGGACAGGGGAAGACAACCTGGCAGGGCCACAGTCTATCACAACATGATAGGTGGCAGCCTCCCTAGGTGACACTACCTTTGTGGATGCTCACAAGGCATGTTGGAATTAGAGTCCCATAGGACAGTCTTGTAGGGTTCCATGGGTGCTGCCAAGGATTGCTGCAGGGGTATGTGATCTCTACTTTGTGGACCTTCCATTTGTTCTGGAAGTGCTTCCAAAGGGCTATGTCCTGGCAATGGAAGTCCTCCCGGGTCTGAGATAAAAGGAGCCATGCAACCTCATCCAGATTAGCTGGAGTTGGGTGGAAGTGGACAAAGCTCACCTGGGAGGAGTGGAGAAATAGAAGAAGGGATTGGAATTATGATCATGTTTATTAAGAAGCCTTTGTAAAGGTAACTTTCATTAATAAACCTTGTATTTGCACCTGGGACTTGTGTCTGAAATTTGGGGTGCCCCCTACTGGTCACATAGTGCATTTATTGCCTAATTAATACTGCCTAAAATTTGGCTAATTTTTAAAAATGTATTTTAAATTAACTAACAGGGTCAGATCTTTGAGTGTTTTCCTTTATTGTGTTAAAAGTTTTAGGAACTGGAAGGTTAATGTTTAGTCTAATAAAATGTTATTTGCAGGAGAAAGTGTTCTTTCCAAATGCAATTTATTTCTGGAAATATTCAACACACTCTGTCATATTCTAATGCTTTATGAGTGCATGTATTTTTCAAGTTCTTACCTTTAAAAATCTAACACATTTTTGAACACCATCATGAAGTCTTAAAACTAAAGAAATATAGATCATTGAACTAGACCTTGCTTTAGCATTATAGTACATTCAACCATCCATTCATTTTCGCAATCAGGATCATGAGGGAGCCGAAGTCCACTGCAGCTTCAGCACATATAACAATCTGGCGGAGGGTACACTTGCATACATTAGCCCAGTTTGGAGTTGCCAATCACCCAAACAGCATGCTTTTCCCAGAAGAAAACCATGACATTACAGCACTAACATAGATTTTCAAATAATATTCCATCCAACCACTTTTCTTTGGCCTTCTGAACTTAATCTCTTCTAAAAAGTTATACAAATGTTCAGGAATCACATTGACTTTATACAGTTTACATGTTTCCATTTTTCTTTCTGAATTTTTTGTTGATGCCACAATAAGTACTAAAAATAACAAAGTAGGTCAGTTGATGAAAATTTGTGTACTGGTTTGTAAGGAAAAGTAATATTAGACAGTATAATTTTTTCATCTCAAAACAATACTAATTTTAATCCGTTTAATACAAGATCCTTTCAGCAACCCTTGATCCTCCACTTTGCAGGAGACACTAATAATTAAAATTTATTTCCAAATGTACTGTTGTTAATTAAAATCACCAGATCCCAAGTTATGCATTCTTACTGAAAAAAATATCTTGGTTTTAGACAGAGTAAAGGCAGAATTTGGTATCTGCTTCAATTTTTTAGAAAATAAACTGCAAGCGCTTTATTTTGTAATCACCTGGGGCCTCATGTATAACGCCGTGCGTAGAACTCACACTATAACATGGCGTAAGCACAAAAGCGGGATTGTGCGTACGCACAGAAAAATCCAGATGCAGGAATCTGTGCGCACGCATACTTTCACGTTCTTCCACTACATAAATCCCGATTTGCGTGAAAAGTAACGCACGTGCACGCGCCTTCTGTCCCGCCCCAACTCCTCCCAGAATTACGCCTCTTTGAATATGCAAATCAATATAAATAGCCTTCTGTGAAAAGACAATGGGAAAAGCACAGGGGAAAATATAAGAATTTCAGCGAATACCAAGTGGAGGCAAAGGAAAAACATACTATTTGTTGGTTTAAACAGTGGGATAATCAACAAAAGAAAGTTGATCGAGTGACAGAGTGTCGGAAAAACTCGAAAGATCAAATTCACAAAGTCGCACAGTGCCCGAAATAAAAAAGAAATCACATATCAAAGTCGCTGTGAAAAGGCGAGTTGTAGCCCACCGTCTGAGTGTCATATGAAAGCGTATTAGGGTACAAACAAAAAACATAGGCACACAGTGGGAAAAAAGCACGAAATGTCAACTTTAATCTCGAAATTTCCACTTTAATCACGTAGTTTATTTTGCCATTAAAGTAGAACATCACAAACTTCATCTTAAAATCGTTTATTTTACTAGTTTCTCAAGTAGCATGTTAAATGCTTTTTTCTGTGTTTGATCTTCTATGTGATCTATGTGTGTGAATCACTACGTGCTTCCGTTCTTTCTCTTTCTCCGACAGGACACAGAATGCATTACATTCGAGATATTACAGCTCTCTGAATAATTAAAATACTGAGATGTATACGTGATATCATTTTCATGATGATAGGAATGAAAGCATGTTATTAAACATGGGAACTCGGTGGCGCAGTGATTGTTCATATCTCACGCAAGAGGCTTGCTGCACCATGTGTGACCTTCGATGAAATAATTTATTACAGAAGTACTGTCTCTTTCAAACGTACTAACCTCCAATTCCTGTCCATACTTTTCTTTCTCCAATCGCCACACAATCAGCTCTGTAATAGACGTTAAGCCATTTGTAAGCTTAGAACGCCGATTCTTCAAAACTTTTAAGGAACATTGAAATATCTTCGTAGTACATGTTTAATTATTCTATTCGTCTATCCTTCCAGTGTCGCGTCAGCACCAGCAAGAATACAGCGCAAGGCAGGAGCTATCCTTGAACTAGCTATACGCTGCGGCACCGTGTCCTCACATGTTTAATTATTAACAATACAGATTATTTAAATGAAGTTAAAGTTTTATCTGTATACTATAAGCAACATATTTTGCTGCATTTCATCTTAAAAATGAAATTGTCATCATACGCGCTTTATAAAGTAGCGCAGGTTGTGCGATATTATAACTGTAGTGCAAGTTTACAGTGAGGTGATTGAGTGCGTTTATAGTTCTTGGGATGAAACTGTTTCTGAAACGCGAGGTCCGTACAGGAAAGGGTTTGACGCTTTTTGCCGTGGTTGAGGTAGTGTGTACTTGAAACTGTATACCGATAATTCTCTTCCGATCATCTGCTGCTGTGATTCACACTCAGATACAGTGATATAAATACTCCGAGTGGTGCAGTGAGAGTAATATGGAAAAAGATGATCCGCAGTGGCAACCCTTAACGGGAACAGCAAAAAGAAGAACAAGATGCAGTGAGCGTAACAATGCTAAAGCAGTTCTGGTATTTGGAATACTATGGCTATTCCCTGGCCCATTATATTGCAGCAGGTTAATTACAATCAGATGCATTACACTAATAAACAATATGCAGTTAATTTCAGTGTATTTATAAAGCCGCGTCAGGAATGTGGAGCTAAGAAAGAAAGGATGAGCACACAGGAACAGTAGTTTGACCATTCTGTGGACCATTATATTGTTACAGGTTAATTACAATCAGATGCATTAAATTTATGAACGATATGTGGTTAATTTCAGTGTATTTGATAAAGCCGCCGCCGTGGATGTGGATCTAAGAAAGGG
This sequence comes from Erpetoichthys calabaricus, assembly GCF_900747795.2. Lineage (NCBI taxonomy): Eukaryota > Metazoa > Chordata > Cladistia > Polypteriformes > Polypteridae > Erpetoichthys > Erpetoichthys calabaricus. The sequence goes on along the minus strand of NC_041409.2, from coordinate 29,212,160 downwards.
TAACCACACAGGAACAGTAGCACTGCTTTGACACTTGGTACCGCCAGTCTGCAAAAACGGGCGGATAAATTGCGTACGCCAAGGAATGAGTTACCGTGGAAATTAACGTGGCTTTACGCCAAGTTTAGGTTTTATACATCGCGATTTGAGCGTGGAAAGGTTCGTACACAACATTTCTGTGCGTACGCACCGTTTATACATGAGGCCCCTGATCTGGCATTTGTTATTGAGATGAGTAAATCAACCGTATAACCATAATGTCAACCCCAGACACTATAGCTGTGCTGCTTTGTCCTCAGAGGATCAATTAGTTCATTAGATGGTTTGAGAAGGGCAGTAAAGTTATCCCAACAAGATGCCAACAACTCCCACCACTGTAAACCTGTTACAGGTATGCCATTCATTTGAAAAGCACTTTGGAAATCACACCACATATTGTCTCTCAAGCATTTCACAAGAAATAGGGTTTCTTTCATAGTTTTTAATTTTGCACAATTATTTTTCACTTAATTTAATTTAATTTGAATTTAATTAATTCAATTTACCAGTCAATCTACATTCCTACCCTCGGCAATGGTCATGAGCTATGGGTAGTGACCGAAAGAACGAGATCGCGAATACAAGCAGCTGAAATGAGTTTCCTCCGCAGGGTGTCTGGGCTCTCCCTTAAAGATAGGGTGAGAAGCTCAGTCATCCAGGAGGGGCTCAGAGTAGAGCCGCTGCTCCTCCACATCGAGAGGAGTCAGATGAGGTGGCTCGGGCATCTGATCAGGATGCCTCCTGGACGCCTCCCTGGTCAGGTGTTCCGGGCACGTCTAACCGGGAGGAGGCCCCAGGACACGCTGGAGGGACTATGTCTGTCGGCTGGCCTGTGAACGCCTCGGGATTCTCCCGGAAGAGCTAGAAGAAGTGGCCGGGGAGAGGGAAGTCTGGGCATCTCTGCTCAAGCTGCTGCCCCCGCGACCCGACCTCGGATAAGCGGAAGAGGATGGATGGATGGATGGATGGATATTTTTCACTTTTTTGTTTTGTTTGGACATACTGTATGTATGTATGTATATTATTTTGGAGTTGAAGTTGAAAATGAAAGAAGTTTAAAGGTTAAAAACACAACATTTTGGCTGTATAGCTTTCATCTGCACTCTTAAAAATGAAGGTGCCAGAGTGGTTCTTCAGAGCAGTGCCATAGGGGAACCATTTTTGGTTCCCATAAAACCCATCCACATGAAGGTTCCAGAAAGAACTCTTAGATCCATACCCGGCTTAATACAGTAAATAACAGATAATAACAGATTTGTAAAATCCCACTGGGTCCTAATTGTAAAAAGACTCTCACTGCATATAATAACACAGGCTGTGCCCAACTTTTCTTAATCTGTTTTTCTACATATTAGGATGTTTTTCAAAGCACAAACAACCAAATTCATATGCAGAGAATGCTTCCCAGAATGAAATGGTGCTTTGTCAAGCAATAGTTCAACAAAGAACCACACAACCTGGTAAAGTACCATTAAAGGTAAAATATATTATATTTACACACAGTTTTATTTGTGTACACTGCTTATTCTGCTAAATGAAGAGCCTAACCTGGCAGAGTCAGATGAAAGGCAGAAAGTGACCCTCTGTAGCGATCCACTTCTTTGCATTGCTCACTTATTTTCTGAAGCAGCGTATTGCAGTTACATGACTGTAACAGGCCAGAGGTCATCTTGGAAGCAAAATCATCCACTTGATTATGGGGTATCTATACAAGTTAGATTTGCAAGGGTTCTAGCACTGACATTTAATTTAATGAGCAGTAAAGTTCAGCAATGTCAAGCATAGCAGCACTAAAAATACTTTTTGTGGCCAGCCGATAATAAAATAAGGATAGACGAGGCTGATATTTTTTGTTTATAAAGGCACCGAGAAGATCACATTTAACTGATATCCCTATCAAAAACCTTTTAAATGGAAGTTGTAAATGTATTACTGTATTTTCAAATAAAGTGGCATTGATAAGAATGAATCCAAACTTACTGATGGCACAATCTTGCATCTTCAAGATTTTCTTAGCAGTATTTTTCTGCTAAAATTTGCATGCTGAGCTGTGGAGTTCATTTTTGTGACCCTGTGCCCTAACATCAGCCTATCTGTTCCTGACTGTCCCTGTAGTTTCAGCTCTCTTTGTCGTTTTGGGTCATTTTATTACATATTGTGTATTGTGTTTTTCACATATTTTTCAAAGAATTGTACATTCATTTATTTGTGAAAATGTATATTTACTGTTCAAAGCCTTGAAAAAGTACTCAAACATCTAATCCCCGAGGAATTCTGGATTACTGGTTACTGCTACAAGCGGAAAACATTCATGTGATCTTGAAACAGCAGAAAACATTTTTGAACTGCTTGTGTTATAACAGTGACAGGGAGATAGCGGCGCACAAAACATAGCAGATGGTATAAAACAGACAAACAAAAAAAAACTTTCAAACAAACAAAAACACTAACTTGATAAAATGAGATAAAAGTAATGCTGAAGACCAAGGTCTTACTTTTGATCATCTCAATCTACACAGCCAGCATGTGTACTTGCTTCTAAGATGGGCAATGCAGTGCATCACTATGCTGTGAGAAATGGTGCAAGCTTATATGGACATGGCACAAAAAAAGAACAAAATTCACAAGTAGGTGATGCCAATGCTGCCATAAATACAAGCGAAAGGTGTCAACATTGAAAGAGTCTGCATTTTCAGAAAAGCTGAGCCTTGTACCTGCATCACCTTATATGAGGGAAAATGGCTGCCGTGATGTCACATGCCAGTAGATTTAGCCACACCCACTTTTCAGAAGTCCTGCATTCCCAGAGAAAAAGAAAGAAAGTACGAACCAAAATGAAATCCACAGACGCACAAGAAAAATAGATAAAACGTCTGCTGTAGCATGTTAAAGTCATACCACTCATAAGTGTATCTGGAAAAGTCTGTTTTGTTATTAATAATTTTGGAAGTTCATTTGTATAGTTTTATATATAGATATATATGGATATATAGACAGATATGGATATTGGTTTAGTATATTGCCGCAGCTTTTATTTTTAAATGCATTTTTTTGCAATTGTCTTGTGTTTCAAAGCAATGATTTTACACAGACTGATGGCCATTACCAGAAAGTGATCTACGTAATATTTGCAGTGATGAAAAGCTTCACTCCCTTGGAAGGCACAAGAATGAAAAACAATAAGCACAGCAGTATACTATATCTTGTCAAGTATAAATTTTAAGATACTGCCGGAGCTGATGACTTCTGGACAAGGAGATAACTTGAATGTTTATTTTAAATCACCACAAGGCCTGCACATTCTCGGGCGAATGTTATCTCATGACTAATCAATCTTCAGTTAGCGCATACGCATTAATTTGTAAACTTTTCTTTTTTTCGCTTGCTGCTATTAGTGATTTACGTTTCAGATGTTTATTTTTGTCTGTATACTTAAATGAAAAATACATTAATGATTGTGTTACATACTAACTAATAGCATAAACATGCCAAAACATAGAGAAAAAATGGCATGAAGTTCAGGATGGATAGTTTGCTCTGCATATCCTCATAGCTTCTTTTAATTATTATAAACAGTATGGTGGGATGTTGCAAATACATTTTAAAGTTTTAATGATGTTGTTCTGAACATCAGGTTTAAATTATACGAAATTCTTTTGTGAATTTTAGTCTTTGTTTGACATTGTGACTGACCTGAGTATGAATTTTCTTTAAGTCGTCTAGCTTCTAGCATGACAAAAAACTATTAAATATTTTATATTGCAATACACTCTTTGATGGATCCAAAGAAGAATTGTTCCAGGTTTTCAGCCTTTTACGACCATTTCATCTTATCATTTAAAAGGTTATTTTGAGAAATGTATAGGAGTAAGCTCATCTCCGGAGTATCGGTTTATCAGTGACAGAGATGGCTAAATGCTTTATCTGAATGAGATATATGTGACCTTGTAATGGCATCATTAGAGCAATGTTTGCACACATATTTCTGGACAAAGCTATTCACGTTTACCTTGGGTACTTTGCCAGATACACATTAAGGTTATTTTTGCATTTGTTAGATTATTTACTATGATAAAGAAAAAATAGGAAAACTTTGCTGGAAAAAAATCATGAGTTTATCAAAATTTGTTCTGTATATTCCGTAGCACTGGTTAATTTTTTAAACAGTAGTTGTGTTTTATAATTTTTTCAGTGGATGATGATGTTTAGTAAAGTGTACAACGAACAGTTTATGGCAGATGTTCATGGACTTGTGAAAATGTATATTTACTGTTTAGAGCCTTGTAAAAGTGTTCAAAACATGTATTGTAAAGTATAACTTCTTCATTTTAACAAAAAAAACAAAAACACTGAGCTATTGGCTTACAGAAAGGTACTGTAGTAGCAATGGTCTTATTTTTGCACTGTCGCACTTCTAGTAAAATTTAGGGACTGCCTTGCTTCTGCCCATTCTGAGCAACCAGCTGACAAACAAGTTAATATTAAATATTGCTGGCCTTCATTTACAAATTCTATTCAATTCTGTAATTTTTACAAATTTTGAATATTGTGAAAAGTTGCCAATATCACTGGTTTACAAAAAATATTTTTTGTTTGGTTCTGGGAGCTTCAAAGCATCTCTTTATTAAGTTTTTTACACTGATTTCATATATGAAATCAGAATTAAGCTAGCACATCAGGTTTTTGAAATACACATCATTGACGTTTTGACACTTTTGAATATCAATATAATATATCAACACGATATCTGGAGTTTGGACTCTGTCCCACCAAAATTGTTTTGATGTGTTCATCCTGAAAACAAACCAGAAGATGATACCAGATACACATTTAAGTATATTTATGTCAATTTACCTCAATATAAAAGTGAGGTCAGCGTGCCCAAAAATGTTGGAGGCCCTCACTTTTGCGCTTGTACTGCACATCCGTCTCTCTTTGCAAGAACCAACAGTAGTCACCCATCATGCTCGGTGTGAATTTACCCTGATATCAGTTTTTCATCACCTTTATATCTTGATGAAATCTTTCCCCATGCTCATCTCTGACATCGCTTAGATTTGGTGGAAAAAAGTCGAGATGAGAATGTCAAAAATTTGTCTTCAGTGACATTCTGGCTCCCGTAAGCTAATATACTTTCAGTGTATTCTCCACAAGCTCAGTATCATTCTCTGCTCGGTGCTTGTCAAGAAAATTCTGGACAACCTGCACGAATGAGGGTGCTGATTCAGTGGGCTTCAGTTTCCATTTGAACTCCTCGTCAAGCATCAGTTCACAGATTTCAGGGCCAACAAAAACACCTTCCTTAATTTTGGTTTCACTTTTCTTGAGACCAAACTTATTTCTTAAATGCTGAAACGCATCGCATTTACTGTCCAGTCACCCTAGTTGTCCAAGACCTGGAACATCTTAACTGAAAAACGGGACGTGCTACTGGACGAAAACAGTTTTCAGATTTGGAGTCAGCAAGTGAAATTTGTTAAAGTACAGATGAAAGAATCCCAGTAGCAAAATGCTTGTTGACCAGTGTTAGCAGAAACAGTCAAAACTGTTCAGACCTTTTTAAAGTTCAGAATAGTATAGCAGACCATCTAGGAGTGTCATAATTTATTCAGAAAATTAAAAAACTAAAAATAATTTGTAATTTTTTTAAAGGTGTTAACAAAAGAATCAATTGTCATCTACTGTATTTAAGTTTATATTTCTGAAATTTATTGATAAGGTGTTTTTGTTTAACAGCTTAACATAGGGTTACCTAAGTGCATGTATTAGTTACTGTAATAAAAGAACATCTTAAAATAGGGTTTATTTTGTTTTAATAAGGTTAAGCGCTGGTGACAACAAATTAAAATAGGTGCTACCAACAGTGCATCTATGAGTCACTGCTGTGCAACAAGACAAAGGCTGTGTTCGTGTTAAATGGCAGTGAGTGATAACAGATGTAGCATAAGAAGCCCCATCAGCCCCTATTCTAAACCAATACAAAGTCTTTTTTAGCTGTTGATACTGTATTCCATCCAGAACTGAGGGTATGTATAAAAGAAAATGGAACTGAAAAAAATATGTATCTGATAAGTGTTTCATGGCATATTTAGAGTTACAGAAGATGTGTGAATGCATTTTGCTACTGCAGCATCATTTTCTGATGAAAAATGGATCAAAGAGCAATGTTGGCATTTGCTTCCATCAGTGTTTCTGCACTTTCAGCTTGCAGAAATATTGCAGAATTACTGAACAATAAAGGGGATGTTTTGTTAAGGAGGAGACATGCAGTATTATAGAAAAACAAGAAATAGCATGATTTTGGAAACAGTTGCCCGTTTAAAGGGATTTACATTCCTAGGTTTTCGCTGGTTACTGGACTTGACTTTAACATGTAGAAGGCTGAAACAAAGGTATAACTGAAAACTAATTAGACACTTCAGTAATGCAGTATCTTAGATACTGAGTTTTTAAACTTTCATTTTTTTTTAGCCTGAAACATATTTAACATTTTCTTTCCTTTTTCAAATGCATGATGACAACTGACCTTCTTTAATTCTGTTTCACCTAAATGTAACAGACATAACTGTAATCCTTCAAGATCTATGATATGGTTTGTGGGTTCTAGAGGAGGTTTTTGTTTTAGGAAAAGTGATTTTTTTCTGTGCATCAAGCTCAGGTAGATTCAGACATCTCAACCTGTGCTTCCAGCAACACAACTGCTAAAACGGAATTCTTTTCCTATTCAATCACTGTACATTCAGATCCATGTTATTTTTCAGTATTTAAAGAACAGATGCTCAACTCACTTTGAGATTAACATCAGTTGTCAAGCTTACGTTGCAGAGTTGCACGAGAGACAGGAAGGCAAGACCAGGCTTCCAAGGGAAAATAACTTTATTGTTGAGAAGGCAGGAACAGTCTCAAAACTCTATTCAAAAAAAGGAGCTTTTCCTTCAGCACAGAAGCTCACAAGTTATAAGCAGCAATGCAGACAATCATCCTGCTTTAGCAATCTTCTTCAGATTAAAAGAACATGAAGCCTTCTTCCTCAAGCAGATTCAGCGGCGGGCTAGCACAGGCTGGGACAGACGCAGTCTAGAGAAGAGAGGAAAGGAGAGAGAGCAATAAGGCAGATATGTTTTAAATGTTCTAAGCATCGTGAGACGAGCATGTTATGCAGAATACAAGTTAAGATTGTGTTTGTTCCCCATTGAAATACTGTCTAATGGGGAGTTTCGAAGGGACGTTGCGCTAGTTTCCCATTGGTTTACTGTTTAACAGAGTGAGTGTCAGCGCACAGCTGCCGGTAGTGGGTAAGAGAAATATTTTGCAGATCATCTACTAAGCGGTCTATGTGTAGCTGCTGCCATCGTCATGGACGGCAAATCAGTGGCAGCAGTGGTTACACAATGTACTCATTTATTCATGGTTTCTCAAAAAATGTGCTTGAAATCCATCTGAGCAAAAGCAAGCAAATATTACAGAACAAACCCAGCAGACACCTTGGTGGACATGTGTGGATCACCTGCTTGACAATTTGAATGGCACATGTACACCAATTGTGAACAATCTGAGAGCACTTCTCATGTGTAACATTTACTGTATGTACCTGAATTATAACATAATTTTTAGTGTAACGAAAAGGAAATTAAGAGGAGACAAGATTGAAGAGTTTAAAAATTATGAATGGAATTAGTACATAAGATTAAGACTACAGCTTTAAAATGAGTTCAATAAGAACACAGGGACACAGCTGGAAACTTATTAAAGGTAAATTTCTGAGAAACATAGAATCAAGAACCTTAGACACATGGTATAAGCTACCAATTAGTGTATTAGTGTGGTAGGATATTAAGGACTCCCCTTACTCCCCTTCCATTTAATCTCTTGCATGCCGAATATATCAACTTTTCTTCTCTCCCTCATATTAGTTAACTCTCTCCCTTTACCAGTCATACTGAAAGTATGTTCCTACCCTCACCTCCACTCCCTTTACCTTCCTCCTCTCATCCTGCCTTCGGACACGTCTCCCCATCTTCTTCTCCTTCTTCGGCCAACAGTAGCCCAATTTCCAACAGCACCCTATTGGCTAACCTTACTGGTGGTGGCTGTTGTTAACCTGTGGCTCAACCGATTCTGTATTGTGGTCCGCACCTTTACACCTTCCTGACTTTCTGTGATGCCAAGATGAGACTGACAATTAGTCAGTCAGGACCGCTCTGGCATAATGCCACATAAAAAGGCATCTCCAATTACAGATGCCCTTTGCAGACCAAAATCAGAGAGCGTATATGTGCCTTTTCCTCCTTCTGTTACAGATACACTCTGAAAGTGGTCAGCGATCCAATTCATCGTCAGAGATCGGAACTTTTTTTTTTTCAGGTATTGTGTTTCCTGGTAGACTCATGACTTTCACATTTTCAGCAGTAAAATATATTGTTACTAGCCATGTGCACCCAACTACGTTGCGCGTGTTAAAGTTGTCTGTGATAGGGTTCCCTGTTTAAACACGGCTGCCAGTCGTGAACTGGGCCCTTCGTCACACAGCATTATGATTTTTTATAAGGGAAATAAAATTACAAAACAAAACCCTTGGACATTGATTCGATAGGAACGGCCTACTCGGAATCACTGTTCGAATAGTAATTATGTGGTGGTGGAGGAGCATTTCTGCTTCTCACCGTTCACAGTCCATCTCGTTTTCACGACGCTGTCATTTCCTCTCACGATCTCTTCTCAACCTTTCTCCTATCTCGCAGGTTGCTTTATGGCAATCCAAAGAGTAAGGAAGAACCAATGCTTCTTTCTTGAACTCCAAACACAGACTGATGGAAAATCACAGAAGTATGTCCGACTTATATACTCTGACTGCCAACTCCAAGAAGTGGGTGAACATTCGATTTGGACAAAGTGCTGCTAATGACGGTCGATAGAAACACAAAAAATCACAGTCTCGACAACGAAGCAGGTGTCGACGCCAGATCTAAACACAAAGCACAGTATCGACGCCAGATCTAAACACAAAGAGTGGTATCGACAGTGTTTGTAAACAAAAGTAACAACCAAGGTGTTGTGTATTCAGCCAGTACAAACAGCATGTAGTTTCCTTTAGTTCAGTCCTCTTTAATCACCACACTCCAACCTCATCCAACGATCCTCCCCCTCACTTCCTCTCCTCTTCCATCACTACTGCCCTCTACTGAACACAGCAGGAACACCACACAAGGCAGTGAATTCGCGGACAAACAAAGATCAAGATCCAAATGAAAATTATATATAAAGATTAAATATATTTGCATATTTTGGTTACCCCCTCGATTAAGCTATCAAATAAAGTCTCTTTGCATACCTCTAATTTCGAGAAGAGAATTTCTGTCTTGCACTATTGGATGCATCATGTTGGAGTCTGCTCTACCAGCCAGTGAAGGTCTGCAGCATCGTGATTGGATAAGTATGAGGTTAATTTGCATAGTCCATGTATGGTTGTTTCAGAGCAGAATCAGGGTGGAGTTAAAGAAATGTTTACATACACAAATTTACAAGATGATTTTTAGATGATTGGGTAGAATTGTACATATGTCAGGTTTTATAAATGTCATTTTTTTGGCATACCTACTTTCCTATTTTTGGCATGCACCTGTGTTCATGCTGAATCCATGGGATGTTTTATAAATGAGACCCCTGCATAGGACACCATTCCATCGCAGGGTCCACCGACACACACCCACATTCACATAGAGCCAGTCTGAAAATGACAAACAACTTAACCAGGGGAAGTGAGAGGAAAAATGGAGCATTCAAAAGAAAACCCATTCAAACACAATTTGAATGTGCAAACCCTAAACACTAAACAAGTGGACATAGGATTCAAACACTCTGTGTTGTATGTGTGACGTGGCAATGCCATCTACTACACTACTGCAGTTCTGTCTTGTGTAATTTTACTACTTTTCTTAAAAAATAAATACACACAGACATATATTTATTTATTGATTGATTGATTGGCTGGTTTGCAGTAATTCAAAAGCACACATTTTACAGATGTTGTAGCTGTACCAGATGTGCTGCTTGAAGAATGTCTAGTGGAACACACTAAGCAAAAATAAAGACGTGTTGAGTGAGTGTTGGAACAATTCTCTCTTCCATTGACAATTGGAAAAAGAATTATAAAAGCCCATTTGTGTATATTATGAATGCCATGCTAGGCTATCCAAATACAAAATTATTTCAAATGAATATCCGTGATCACAGCACATTTTAGCTTTTTATTTTTAAAACCTTGTAGGCAGCCTTGAAAGGAAACATCCATTTGAGCTGAATTTGAAGGGTATTTAAACTTATTCATATTATCTATTTGTTACATTTTTGCTGGCATTTACAGTACTGAGTTTATGCATAATTGTCTAAAATTATGTATACTAATTATTTGCCTTGTTAGATGGGATGTTGGCTGACATGTTTGTAGTATTTTCCTGACATGGGATGTTGGCATGCTAAAGGAAGGCCACTGAGCAAGCTAGCATTTTATAATTCACACTTAGCATTTTTGCTTTAAAAGCAGGTTTATTAGGATAATGGTGTGACGATTAAACTTAATTACATTTAAAATCATTAAAGCTTGTTATATCCCAGTGCAAATGATTCCTGGAGGATGCAGGGCTAAGTAAATGATACTGATTCAACAGATATTATCTACACCGTAGATACATAATTTGCATCTCCACTTTATTTGACTAACTTGAATATCCAATAGGTGTAACTTAATAATGTCACACATTTATGATTGAATGATGACACAGCATAGTGGCATAAAGACAAATTGATTGCGGGACCCTATATAATGAAATACTTGCATGAGGAGTAAAGGCACAAATCTGACCACAAGCATTCATTCTTCTCTTTAAGAGGCATACATTGACAGAAAAGTTAAAAAAAAAAGCAAAATAAGCAGTGAAACAAAAGTGTAAAAGAATGAACAAATCATCAAATGGTAAACAGCAAGAGTAGTGCCTTTCTCATTACTAGAGTATCCCACCCAGGTAAATAGTTCCTTCTCTTGCTGTGAATGCAATTAAGTATTTCTCACTTACAGCAGATTACTTTTGTCGAATCAGTTGCCTGCATGACTACCTGCCTTAAGTTTCTAATGCCACTGTAAATGATTTGCAACTATGCATTCTGAAACCAGCCACGTTTTATCAGTGCATCTCCAGGGGATTTGCTGAGCCATGGCAACAACTTGGTGTTTGAATTTGGTCTCCAGCTTTAGCCTGCTAAATTAAAAGAACATTCCTGTCTTTCTGGAGGCAACCAACAGTCTCCTTTGCACGGCACATTAATCAGCTGCTGACAATATCTCCTACAGTTCAGTTAGGCTGTATTTACATTGAATTTATACTGTTAAAATCCCCTGAAAATGTACAAAACCAAACTATTGCATGCTCTGACAGAAACTCAGTCAAAATTATAATAATGCAATTCTTCCTCTACTTTCATCATGGCTTACTGTCTTTCCGCACCTCCAGTTAAAGTCTTTTCTCATAATCATTCAGCTCTAATGTCTAAAGGGTGAAAGGGGTGAGATATTTTGTAATTTTCTTACGATCAGAAGTAGGACTCAAGGGTCTGAAATTCCTTCATCTTTGGCTTGAGTGACAGGTAGGCCAAAACTAAAGGGAAAGGAAAAGAAGTCTAACTTTTACCAAAATCGCCCTGGATCCACTATTAAAATGGATTCACTTCTTGATTTTGAAGTATCTGGAGCATCTATTCAGCATTAGCTTGTTCCTGTTCATTATGTAAAGTATATAGATAGATAGATAGATAGATAGATAGATAGATAGATAGATAGATAGATAGATAGATAGATAGATAGATAGATAGATAGATAGATAGATAGATAGATAGATAGATAGAATGGTATAGTCGGCAGGGTTAGATAGATAGATAAATGTGAATTTATTATGTGAATTTCCCCTTGGGATTAATAAAGTATCTATCTATCTATCTATCTATCTATCTATCTATCTATCTATCTATCTATCTATCTATCTATCTATCTATCTATCTATCTATCTATCTATCTATCTATCTAGATAGATAGATAGATAGATAGATAGATAGATAGATAGATAGATAGAATGGTATAGTTGGCAGGATTAGATTAAAGACTAATAAAAATGCAGGTAAAAACAGACAATAACTTTGAATACTGTTAGCGTTTACCCCCCCCCCCCCCCCCCCTAGAGCGGAATTGAAGAGTCACATAGTTTGGGGGAGGAACGATCTCCTCAGTAGGATGTTCTTTATATTATTTACATTTATGTTTACTTGCTTAGCAGACGCTTTTATCCAAGTTGACTTCCAAAAGAGGTCAAAATAATCAAGTAAACATCACTCTGGGAGACTGTTTGGGAAACAAGTGCTGCGGGTTGAGGTCACAAAATTAATTATCACAAGTGAAGAGCTCAGGACAAAATGACAATGAGTTACAATTTATTCCTAGGTACCATAAAACGTAACAGCTAATAGCAATCAGAAATCCAACAAACAAGAGGGTGTTCAAATGTTTCTTAAACACATTGAGGGACTCATATATTCACATAAAGGTGGGCACCTCGTTCCACCAGCTAGGAGCTACACATAAAATGTCTGGATTGAGATTTGACATCATGCAAAGGTGGCATCAGCAGGCCTGCATGGTTGAGAAGGAGCATAAGACCTCACAAGTGTCACCACATGCATAGGTGCTGACCTGTTGACCACTCTGTAGGCAAACATGATGCTGCAGGGAACCACTGTAATAATCTGAAAAGATTAGTGACATGCTCCCACATGAGCTATTTGAACACCAGACATGCTGATGCATTTTGATTCATCTGCAGCAGCTTGGTAAGACATGTCAGTAATCCTGCCAGAAGAGACTTACATAACAAGTCCAAAGCCTGGTTGTGCTGCATGCTCTGTTAGAAATGGTCCCCTGAAAATTTACAAAACCAAACTATTGCATGCTCTGACAGAAACTCTGTCAAAATTATAATAATGCAATTCCTCCTCTACCGTCTTTCTGCACCTCCAGGTAAAGTCTTTTCTCATAATCATTCAGCTCAAATGTCCAAGGGGTGAAATATTTTAAAACTTTTTTATAATCAGAAGTAGGGCTCAAGGGTCTCAAGGTTGTAGATGTTGTATAGAGTGAATCTGCAAGACCAAGAGACTGTAGCAGCATTGTTCATGAACGTCATCTGGTCAGTGATCATGACCTCAAGGCTTGCATACTGACTTGGCGGGTGTTAGCCAAGATGAACAGAGATGGGATGGTGAATAGACGGACTAACTGGGCTAATAAGGAGATTTGCCTTCGCCAGGTTGAGTTGGAGGTTGTGTTCCATCATCCAGGCTGCAGTAGTAGTAGGACTTGCAGAGATTCTAGCTGATACCATGTGGTCTTCTGAAGGGAATGACAGGTAAAGCTGTGTATTATCAGCAAATTGCTGATAAGAAAAGGAGTGGGACATGATGAAGGGCCTATGGAGGAGGTGTATAGAGAGAAGAGGAGAGGGCCCCACACCAGTCCTTGGAGGAAGGGGTCACAACACCCGAGGACAGTCCTAGTGGTGCCAAGGTCATATGTTGTTATAATTGTTAAAAACATAGCATAACATCATCAAACCTGCAAAGTCAATTTTAGGGTCGCAGGGCACCGAGTCAATACCAGCAGCATGAGTTACAAGGCAGGACTCGACCCTTGATAAGATGTCAGTCCATCTCATAGTCCAATTACACTCAACTCACACAGGGAAATTTAGATTCAACAATTAATATTCATATCCTTGGGGATGTGGGGGTACAGCCAAGTAAAAATCCACATGAGGATAATGTGCAGTCTCCACACAACTAACTCACAGGTGTATGTTTTGAACCCAGAATGCCAGATCTGTGAGGAAGTAGCACTAGCCAATATGCCACCCTGCCCTCACAATCGCAGTTGCCATTCATGATGATTTTTTTCTCACAACTTATTTTTCTTTGTGGAAGCCCTGCAGAAAAGGGCGTCTACCCCAGTAGCATCCATCACTTGCCACACTCACAAAATCATGGACGCTTGGCAAATGCACAGCCTCCAGACTTTTGCCGTCTGATAACAGAATTGTATAGAGCAATGTTTTGCTAACTTTATCTAAAAATATTGTTTTGCATATTATAAGCAGTAAGAAACATTTTCTAACTTTAATGACAAGCTACTGATCTGTTTATAAAAGATAAGGATTTCTAAAATTCCGGACTAAATGATTTTAAAGTATAAGCTAAATGAATTGTTTAGTGCGGAGCTACGAGGATGGTAATGGGAAATCAAATCCCAAATGAATATTCTGACATGACAAGAACTTAAACAAAAAAAAAAAAAAAACAAGACGCTTTCAGACAACTGGGTGCTGCAAATGAGACAACATCTCAGTAACTAAGAGCTCGATATAGCAAGAGGTAGCGTGCTGACTAAACACGCCAAGAATCTCCAGAGGCTGGTGGTTACTAATTTAAAATTCTGTACAACAGAACACTTTCTTCCATCTTTTTATTCATTTCACTTTCCTGTCATCTTATTACTCAGGAGCCCTTAAACTTTCCACTATGAGAAATTACCATTACACCAAGCTTAGAAAGGGAAAGGCCACGGGGATTTTGCTACCTGAAACACTTAATTACGACCATTTTATCTCGGGGGGTTTTAGTTTTGATCTAGATCGCAGTGACTGATAACATTTTAATCTGGTGGCTGTGAAAGGTCAAAGGAAGGGTCAGGCGCACATCAGTGTTGAAAATGGTTTAAACCTGCTCAAATGAATAACTATTAGCATCTGAGATATTCTGTTGGGATGCTTAAGGCAGAAGAACAGGATAAAGGAACAGCAGATTTTGTAGTGATATTAATCAACATCAGCATAAAAAATTGCACAATTTCAAAAACCGCTCTCTCAAACTAAGGGCTAAGCTGGCAGCAACTGGTGTAAGGCAGGAGTCAGTCCTGGATGGGGTGCCATTTTATCACTTACTGCATGTCAGCCATTTTACATCAGTCAACCAAATTTAAAAGGTGCGAGAGGAATTCAGATGATCAAGGTTGAGAACGATCTCGGGCGGTTTCGACTCTCTCGACAAAAAATCTGGTTTAATCACTCTGGCACTTCGGTGAAATGAGATTTATTTACAGTTGCTTCCAAAAAATATACACATATAAATAAATCTACATCAAAAGAAATAATGACGCCACCTGGACCACAAGTGTTTACCGTAAAGAATGCTACGCAGACAAGATATTACACTTCACCAGCAACCACCCGGTATCTCATAAACAGAGCTGTGTTAAAACTCTATTCAGAAGAGTCCACACCCATTGTAATACGAAGGAAACAAAAATGAATGAGAGACGCGATCTCTTCCGTCTTTTCACTTCACTAATGACGGTGATCGAGATAGTGACAATCAATTGGATGATGTAGAACCTGTATGCTCCACATCATTCCTTCACCAAAAGGTATCTGACTTGTCAGAACTGTCAGGGCAGCAGTACATGGACCCACTGAGAGCAAACAATCACCAAATACCAAATGTGTTGTGTGCAAAAAGCAACAGCAGAGCAAGGAAACACATTATATTTACTGCACATGTGCTTCTAACCCAGCATTCTGCATGGCACAATGCTAAATGGAGACTTTTAGTCATGTTGTTGGTCATTTTTATGAGGTTTGATAGGCTGCATTATTTATCATATAAGCATAGACTTATACTGCAATGTCCTGGTAATAAATGGTCCAGCAGTCAGTGTGTTAAGAATCAACTATAGATGGAAGGCCACATGCAAAGACAATCGTGAACAGGCCATTGCTGATTGGGGCTGCTCATTAGTTATTGTTATATAGTTGGACAGATGAAACTGACACAAGAAAGCTGATGATTGCTTTTGGTTAGCAGCGACTCAAACAAACAGAGGCCTGACCAGCAGGGAAAAAAGATTGTGATCCTGCTGCAGACATAATACGAAAACAGCCAGAAAACTGACCATCTGACATAAGAGGGGAGGGAAAATCGCCATTCAATGACAGGCAGTCCCAGGGAGACTGGACAGTTTCCAGTCAGTGAGATGGGAAGAACCTCCACAAACTTAGCAAAACAAATTCCAGCTGCTTTTTTGGACACAAGAAAGGCTCCATGGGACATAAACCAAACAGCTGCTGCTCAGTGCGAGTCTGCCAGCTAGGCCTGATCAATAGCAAAATAAAATAAATTATTTGACCTAGCCCACCAGTCCTCTAACAATACAAAACAAAACAAAGCCTTTATTTTCGAATTTCTTATGTTTGAATATTTTTCAAACCAAGTAAAATCTTACATTTTCTCCTGACAGTTTAACAAAGCACCAGCAGCATCAGTGCTGTGCTCGACACCCTAGATTTTGACCATGAAGCCTGTGAGGTGTCCAAGATACATACAAGCTGTAACGCGGTCCATAAACATGGCACATGCTAACTAACAGCAACACAACATAAACAAGAGAACGTAACTTACATCCATGACATGTAGTGCAAAGAGTGTAAGAAGATGGCCAAATACCAGAGAAAATGCGAGAAAGGGATGAAACTAGAAAAGATTGAGTAACAGACAATTATATAAACTTGTACAGTTATTGTAAGGAAATACTAAAATCTTCACAAACAATTCTTATAAGACTATGTTATGCTGAAATATTTTTCAGGCTTGATCAAATGCAGAGGTCAACGTGTTTAGTACTGGTGGATCATTACAGAAATTGGGCGCACAATACATACTGTAAAGGCTTTGCTTCCTGCAGTAATTGTATTTATTCACTGTATCCCCTAATTGCACTATAAGCTTAAAAGAATAGGCATTGATGCCTTCTGAGAAGTAAAGCAGAGTTAGTCTCTTCACACATTTGGAAGCCAATTTAGTAACTGATAAACTGCAATTATATGGTTGCACTTCTTTTTTTGGCCATGATATTTACTTAATTTACTTATTACTTATTTATTAATCAAAGCATTTTAATCAAATGATCTAAATACTCTTGAAAATAAAAACAGACATCCATTATGAAATCCTCCTAATCCACTTCAGGACTGTACAGGCCAGAACCTAACTTGGAAGCACACTGGAGAGCCTACGACAGACACCAGCTCTACATGACGCACCAGTCCACTGGACGGCTCACTCTCATGATTTCATATGTGGTCAGTAAACCAACTAAGAAATGTGCTCGACACTCACGTTTGATCATGCAGGGGCCTTTTTGTAGGTGCCAAGTATCCTGACAGACATCTTTATTATATGATAAGAAAAGCAGAGTAGCTGGAGAAACTCCCACACAGACACAGGAAGAGCACATAAAGCCCCCACTAAATCCCCCGGCCAAATCTGTATCTGTAGATAGATAGATAGATAGATAGATAGATAGATAGATAGATAGATAGATAGATAGATAGATAGATAGATAGATAGATAGACAGACAGACAGACAGACAGACAGACAGACAGATAGATAGATAGATAGATAGATAGATAGATAGATAGATAGATAGATAGATAGATAGATAGATAGATAGATAGATAGATAGATAGATACTTTATTAATCCCAAGGGGAAATTCACAAATCTATGACACCAGAGCTGTGAGGCAGCAGCACCAGCCACTCGACCACTGCAAGTGAACTAGCCTATACATCCTCTAAGTTGAGCAGCAACTGTAATTTTTAAATATTTCTAAACTTGAGAAAGCAAGCAAAATATATTTGTAAGTACATACTTGTAAAATATTGCCAATAAAGTTCAATTTCAATGTTAAAAGACAAAACCCAGATTTTATGTAGTTTTAGACAAACTAAAGTTCAAACCCTTTAAATTAAGATTTGTCAAATTATCTTTCCATTCCATAGGAGATTTACAGATAAATGATTTTTACTCATTTAGTGATTGATCATACTACAAGTCAATACTTTAACATTTGTAGAAGCCTCATTTATTTTATCAATAAGTGTGGTGGAAAATACTAAATACAAAATAGTTTTGAGCCATTGTTATACGTGAAATTCAAACATGGTTGTCCCTTTTTTTGCACATTGACTTGGTGCCCCAGCGTACGTTCTTTAAAGCATCATGGCAGACTGAAGAATAACAGAAAAACTTCCTTAAACATTTCAATTTATTTTAGTTTTCACTAGTCAGCTTTAGATAAATGGGATATTCCAGAAACACAACTTTGAGTTAAGCATTATGTGCAGTCCCAAACTAGTTAAACATTTTAAAAATCCCAAATAATAAAAATAAGACTTCTCAAATATAAAGAGTTATCACACAACAAAGCAGAAAGTTAAATGTTATACAGTATATGATTTTCTAGTCTATAATATGCCAATACAAAGGATGTCCCAGTTTCATGTTTTCTTTTCCCTTACAATAAGCCATGGGTTTCCTTCCAGGTATGTATGGGCAGCTTTGTACTGTATATGCAGCATAAGGATGTATATGAGGATGCAGGAATACTTGGGGTCACCAGAAGGAGCTCTGGCAGGGGGAAGTGATTATGAGGATCCCCTGGAAATCCCACTTCCCGCTAGTGGTTTCACTTGAGCTTTAGGAGTTATGGGGTCAGTTTGGGTAGGAGCAGAACTCACAGAAATGCAGTCAGAGCATGAAATGAAACGAAGGAATCTGGTAGGTAAGTGGGTGACACACTGTGGTTTATGGATAGTAGGCTAGGGGGTGTGTTAGGAAGAAGACCCTGTTTAGCCAGACTCAGTGAGACCATTAGTATTTTACTTTGCTTGGAGTGGACGACCAGGGGTGTACCAGCCACTCTAACCCAACACAGACAGGCAGATGCAAGTTCCAGTCCAGCAGACATTTTTATTCCAAGTGAGTCAGCATTTTTTCTTCACTCCCCACTACAGAGCACAGTACAGAATCAGAATATCTTTATTGCCATTGTAACAAATACAACGAAATTGGGTGCAGTCCCTGTGGTGTCAAAATTTAATTAAAAAAAAGTATAAGAAGAAATAAGGTAGGACACAAACATTCAACATAAGACCTTAATTGCACATGAACACTATTGCAGGAGATGGCATCTATTGCACTGCTGCATTGGAGGTGATGAGGTGGCATTCAGTGCCCTGATAGCAACAGGGTAGAAACTGTTATTCATTCTATTAAACACAGTCCCTTCTTCTTCTTCTTCTCTTCCTTTACTGCCTTCACTCCTCTCCCAGCAAGCTTCGTCCACCACCTTCTGAATCTGGCCCATTTAATGGAGTGAGGTGGCCCCTTTAATAAGGCACCCAGAAGTGATCCAGGTGCTCCAAGATCCTCTTCCAGCAGCACTTCTGGATGTGGTGGAAGTGCTACAACCCAGGGCTCAGAAACTGTCCAGGCCACCCTGGTGGTGGCCACTGGCCCCAGCAGGGTTGAGTGTCTAAGCTCTAAACCTGTTGCCCCGCTGTGAGCCAGGGGGATTGCCCTCTTGTATTCAGGGGGAGGTATTGCCCTAAATATGCCCTTTCTCCTAGTCCTTCTATCACAGGAGCACCCCAGCCGGGCAAGGGCCCTTGCCATCCACCACATTGGTGTGTTTAAAACATTTTTGTACTCTTGTTGGACTTTGGGTGTTGTTTCATCATTAGGATGGCACACAAATGGCCCCATCAGAGGCCTGAAATGACTTTATAGTTAGGTAGTAAAGCAGCTAGCAATTCCCAATTCTAAAAGTCGCTAATTGTATACCAATGTGTCAGTATCTAGTATTCATTTATTTTCCTAAAAACTGCTTACCGTTGTTCTCAGTTACAAAACTGTGTTAAATGCCAAGTGGATTGCCTTTTTCTGAAGATTAAAGCATGTATTCTTATGGCACATTTGTGCATTTAAAATTAAATGTAATTATTCAATTTACAGATCATTTGCACTTGGAAAATGTCAAATTTACTTTTTTTGTTACAGCTGAGTTCTTGCTAACTTCATAAATTTTAAAAAAGCTTTAAAATCAGCAGTAAATAAATATTAGATTTTTTTAACAGAATAGAATTCTGTTATATTTTATAATAGTATAACTTTGCTATATAAATGAAATCCTCTGTTAAACAAATAAAGGTGGACATTACAAATGATATAATCGCTCTAATTATTTAGATAATGTTTGCTTGATTACAGTTGAGTGGAGATAATACAAGAAATATGCATATCAGACTTTGCAGCCCGATAAAAGTAAGAATCTGTAGAGCTTGGTGACATGGTCATCATTTATTTTGTCTCTTATGTTTATTAACAATGATAAAGTTGAAGGAATTTATTTTTATGTAAATGCAAAACATTTAATGGGTAATTAAATAATAATTTCTGCTCTAGAGTCCCTATCAAGGTAATTGTATTGCCTTGACAAAAATGCTTAGCATGTACTGATGTCATGTCCACATTTTATGAGCTTTAAAAAAATAAAAGTACATGTACTGTACATATACTGTATAATATACTGTGCCATAGCTTGTCAACTGAGATGTATTATTTATGTTGCAAACTGAACTACAGTCACATCATTTTACACTGATTAAATAATACAAAGTTGCATTTTATGAGTTAAAGAATCCATTATTACACTAGTATTATGATTGGCTTAATTAGTTGAAATTGATGTTAGGACAATTATAATTACTAATTAATGTAATATGTGGTAATCAAGCTACTCATTTATGTAACTGCCTTTACTCAGCTGGCCAAGTTATCAGCGACAAGACTCCGTAGGTTTTAATTGGCTGACAGTAGTAATAGGCACAATCAAATTTTCTAATCAAAATACGATACGCATTCATTAAAGCTGGAGTATCAGCATGGTACACAGTACTTGGTATGCTTGGGGCTTGATTATTCATAAAAGAAAAATTATATAAGGCATTACGACTTTTCCACACAGATATAATTTTTGGAAAAAAATGACATGAAACAGATCTATTCACCGCAGTTTTCTGAACTTGTTTATCCAGTAAATTGTTGTAGGGAATTGGACTTTGTTTCAGCATTATTGATCATAAACTACAACTCTGTTACAGGACACGCACAGCGACACATAATAGGTGTATCTACACTAGTCATCAGATGATCTAAGATGTAGATGCCTGGACACTGTCCACTTTAACTCACACAGAGCTGCTAACTTTACATGAAGATGGCCGTTGGATGAAGGTCAATTTATGCTAACATTAGAAAGTGTTTCTTCATGCTGGAATACATGAAGTCAGATATCAAGAATCATGGTGGATGGCAACACTTGGAACACTCATTTTCATGTTTTGAAAAATGTAATTGAACAGGGATTAATAATAGCACTAGTAAAATGAATCACCTGGTCATATCTAACCTTTCTTATGTTTTGCAAACTGCCTTTTGTGCCTTGTGCATTTTACTTGTTTAAATTTGCTTAGTTTTCCTGCAGCTTTTCAAGCATGACAATGTTATTGTGCTTATTAGGAGCTAGTTGAATATGCGCAGGAACTCACATCTGACAACAGAGTAAGAATTAGCTCAATAAACTTCCTTATTTTAAGGGATCTGTGATTAACCATTCCTCTCAGGCTAGTATTAGATGTGTCTGAAGATCTGGCACCATGTAACGTTTTATTTTGAGTCTGTGATTGCTAAAATCTTGTTAAAGAATTGTAAACTAAGTTTGGCCCTTTAGAATTATTATTATTACTAGCAAAATACCCGCGCTTCGCAGCGGAGAAGTAGTGTGTTAAAGAGGTTATGAAAAAAAAAGGAAACATTTTAAAAATAACGTAACATGATTGTCAATGTAATTGTGTTGTCATTGTTATAACTGTTGCTGTCTTTTATATATATATATATATATATATATATATATATATATATATTATATATATAATATACACACACACATAAACATTTATATACATATACATATATATACATATCTACATATACACATCTACATATATATACACACATACATAAACACACACATAAGACTTACTGACTGAAACGGGCTTTCATTGACAATCATGTTACGTTATTTTTAAAATGTTTCCTTTTTTTTCATAACCTGTTTAACAGACTACTTCTCCGCTGCGAAGCGCGGGTATTTTGGTAGTATATATATATATATATATATACATATATACACATACATGCAGTTTTAATAACACAGAAATCAATATAAACATTAACATCATTATCATATGAGAATATGAAGTAATATATAAGAAGCACATTTCATATAAATATAAATTATTAAACAGTTAAATCTTCTTCTGTAATTTGCTACCGTGGCAATTTGTGTGTCTGTCCAGGATTTTAAATGACCTGTAGCTCGCAAACCGTTTCACCTATACACTTGAAATGTGGTACACATATAGTACGTCACGTCTACTATCCGCTTTATGGGTGATGATTGTTTTACTCTTTTTATCTTTATTTTATTTTATTGTAGAATCAACTCCTATCTGCGCACAGCAGGGCAGCCGTGGGCGGATGCGTATGGTGTATTCACTCCATGTTATCGTGCATTGCGCTGTCAGTGGTATTTTGATAAAAGAATTTGAACAACATATAGGAAGCGTATAAATTATTAAACAGTAAAACATTAACATTTAAGAAGTAAAGTTACATTAAGTACTACTGCAGTGCCTTCAGGTATACCTCATTTTTTGTTTGCCAATTACATGCTTAAATGTATACATTTTTTGGTGCACCTACCGGAGAACACGCGACATATAACCGAGCGTGGGAGAAGCATGGATTTTAAACACGCGTTGAGTTCATCTGCTGGTCTCCCTCGTGGAATAACTGGTAATGTTTGACTAAAATGTACAGCGAGTAAAACGACATTACCTCCTATTTTTTTTTTTTTACGATCTCTGAGATCTTGCTTTTTTCGGTTCAAGGCTTCATAAGCTCTTTTATGTTGTATGGTGTACTTATCCCAAACCATCATCTTTGAATGTTGCAAGACTTTCGCCTTGTATGTAGATCGGGGTAATTACATTCATTGCATTCCTAGTCTGAATCACAATCTGATTGTATGGGTGGTTACCTGGCACTGTAGGGTTGCCACCCGTCCTTTAAAATACGGAATCGTGGCGCGTTTGAGAATGAAATTGCGCGCCCCATTTTGAATCAATACTGGACGGGATTTATCCCGTATTTTTTTTATCATTTTTTTTTTAAAGCAGCGTCTCATGCAAATCATCCCACACGCATTTTATGAAGATGCCTCCTTCCCTACTTTTGATTAGGTAATACTTGATGTCATCGTTAGTTTGATTGGTGTTTTTAACTGTCCAGTGAGGAGGGCGTGTCTTTTAACTACAGTCTGCAAAGTGTTGGCACTGAGATGTGGCGTCAGCGCCATAGTTGAAGCCCCTAACGTTGCGGTCAGCAAGTCGGCTAACATCCGCCATGTGCCGTCTTTCAGTTGCGAGAAGCAGATCATAGAATGGTTGAAAACTGTTGCCCCTAACGTTGCGCCACGGCGTGTGGTTCGTTTATACGTCGTGTCTTCTCATTAAACTTTTATCTCGCGAATATGTTATTGCAATCCGCAGCGGGAGCGTTTGTATAAACTTAATTTAAAGTTACGTTTTACACCGTGCTTTGTTTCCCTTATGAACATGCTTGTATGCTTAACTCGCTCCGTTCTCAATTGTTTAATTAATTTTTTGCTCTTCGCTGTTTGCGGCTGTTCCTCCATTTCCCCCCACTTCGTTCTTTTATCTCGCGAATATGTTATTGCAATCCTTAACGGGAGCGTTTCAATAAACTGATTGAAAATAGTTTTGCATTTACCTTTTTAGTAAAAGGCGAGCTTTTAAGCCTGAGAAATCACCCCGTAAATGCACACGTTTAATTGGACATGTGTTAATATGTTTGATTACACAGTATTAAAAGACAGTGAACAACGTCAGTTACCTTTGTTCCCGCGTTTGATAAAAGGTGAGCTTTTAAGCCTGAGAAATCACCCCGTAAATGCACACGTTTAATTGCACATGTGTTAATATGTATGCTTACACAGTATTAAAAGACAGTCAAAAATTAACGTCATTTACCTTCGTTCCCGCGTGCGACTCGTGCTGTAAATCTCTTCCTTGTTTTTAGTTCACGTGATTACGTAGGAGGCGTGATGACGCGATACGTGACTCCGCCTCCTCCATTACAGTGTATGGACAAAAAATATGTTCCAGTTATGACCATTACGCTTTGAATTTAGAAATGAAACCTGCCTAACTTTTGTAAGTAAGCTGTAAGGAATGAGCCTGCCAAATTTCAGCCTTCCACCTATACGGGAAGTTGGAGAATTAGTGATGAGTGAGTCAGTGAGTCAGTCAGTCAGTCAGTGAGGGCTTTGCCTTTTATTATTATAGATTATTTTGCATTAGACAATTCTTTTTCAGTTAACGCATCACAAAGACTTACTTTGTAATTTCAGTACATCATCAGGGTTCCTTTGCCTGGGATTATGGATTTGACCTGAGAACAAGTCATGTTTACTGTTTTAGGCTCTGGCATTCTAATCTAGGATTTATAGTTTACTCATCTCAGTTTTCTGTGTTAGCATTTTGGCTCCAGTTAAATAACAACGGTCTACTTATATGAAGCCTTGCAATTAGTGTCCGACTACAATAACGGTTTAGTCTTCTGGTTTTCATAGCAAATCAAAGTCTCTTGAGAAACTGGTTTTGTTTGTGAGAAATAGCCTGTAGCAAATTTCAGTTTTGCAGTTGCTCTGCCTCTCTGTCTCTCGCGCTCCCTCTCTGCTTTTGTTAGCAGACTATTTGAAGGGCTCGGGTTGAGATACAGTGTATAGACAGGCTGCCAGTGTCCAGCCTTGCTTTGGGTCTTTGCGACTGGCTTGAGAACATTTTGGACAACTACGTGGCACATTTTTCACTCCTGAAAATGTGTGTGTTTATTATTTTTTATTTTGAATGTCACCTTAATTATGTCAATCCAACTGACTAGAACTGAGTTGATACATTCCACCTTATGGCCCCAAAACAAAATAATTTGACAGGAAGCGTTATGACATGTTGCTCAGTTAAATTAAAATATCTGAACTCTCATATAGCACATATGCATCTTGATGGATTAAATTCCTTACAGATTCCTCCTCAGATCCATACCTCTGCCCACCAAATTTGTGATGCCGCATGCTTCTGGAACTGTAGCACAACCTGGGACCCTGGGAATCAAGTAATTTGTAAATCAAACAAAAAACAGTAATGGGTGAGCCACACATATGGACAGTTCAAAAAGGTGCAAACAAAATGTCCCTTCTTACAAATAAACTTCCAAGACAAAAATAAATGTGCTGTCTGTCTGGTAATAACATACAAAAATAAATAAAAGAAAATGGTGGCGGAACATGAAGGACTACTTACAAGTATTTACACAGGTCTACACGATTGAATTCCAGCAGTAAAATAATTAATAAAAAAAGATTTATTCCTTCAGAGAAAAACACAAAAAGAGTGCAAAAAGAAAACATTCAAATATTTCCAACAATAAGGGTAAGTAAGCATGAAGCTCCTCAAGCTCATCACTACTCCTATCTAGCGTTGCCGCCTTCCTGACAATAAATCAGAGGTTCTCGTCACCAAGCTCCTTCTCACAATCCTCTCTGTTTACTACATGACCAGTAGACTGGATCAGCACCCCCTAGCGTTGAGATGGTCGTTTTATATTGCCATGGAGTTTTCTACATCCAATCCAATCCCTTTAAGTGTGTCCTGTGCACCGATTCCTGTGCTGCGGGAATAAAAGGTAAGTGCGCCCTTGAACTGTTTTAAAAAATCTGGACAGCCTATAAAGAGTTACTGTAAACTACATGTAAAGTACAATAACATGCCTCGTCACAAAGATTCATTTTTGTATTTGTAAATTGTGATATAGACAGCAATGATAAATATTGGATGTGTCTGTAATTCTTCAGGCTCAAGACTGTTTACACTTGACTGGTTTGTCTTTTATGGTGAAGCTTTCTAATCTCAGAGCAGAATGGCTTAGCATTTTGTTTTAATTAAATGGTGCTTGCCTTTGATATCCCATGAAAGTCGTTGTCACTATAATACTTACAGTGATTTCCTAAAAAAATCTAACTCAGCGATGTCCAACACCTTTTTAGGTTAAGTCTTGGCATACCTCTGTGCAAAACACCCACAAAAGGCAATCCATAAAATAAGGTTGGATTGATTTATTGATCAATGCAGTCCTTTAGCATGTTTTTTTTTCTCATCATCTTAAAACACTTAAAAAAATGGATTGGGATGTTCAGCCAGTGGCATGAATGATTACTTATGCATCCTCGTCTCAAATAACTCCAGTCCTTGTTTCTGAAGCAAATGTTCCTTTTCCTGTAAAAAATAAAAACTGTAGGAAATATCATTTGGTATGTTTGTGAGATGTTTAAAAATGTGTTATAAATTTCTTTCGGTGGGAGGCACGGTGGTGTAGTGGTAGCGCTGATGACTTGCAGTAAGGAGGGCAGGGTTCACGTTCCGGGTTCTCTCTGCGTGGAGTTTGCATGTTCTCCCCGTGTCTGCGTGGCTTCCTCCACCAAGAGCACCTCTTGTTTCCTTCCAAAGTCCAGAGATATGCAGGTGAGGTGGATTGGCGATCCAAAATTGTCCCTAGTATGTGCTTAGGGTGTGTGTGTGTTTTGCCATACTACGGACTGGCATCCTGCCCAGGGTTTGTTCCTGCCTTGCGCCCTATGCTAGCTGGGATAGGCTCCAGCACTCACGACCTTGCTCATTAGAAGTGAAATGGCTTTTTGGTAAGGCTCCCACTTTTTTCTCCAAACTTTCTCTGCTGTTGGGGGTTCCCATCTTTTAGACTTAAAGTCTTGGAGCAGTGTGAGTGATAAGGCAGGGCGAGTGCAGCAATAGTTGGGGTGCCAACCCGCTCAAGGGCGTGCCACTGAGCCCCAAATCACAGACAGAACAACTTTAATCTCAAATAAACAATTGTATTTGACAATAAGCAGTTTTCCAAATGAGCCTCTGCCAGATCAACACAAAAGTGCATACAATTAACAAATTGTTCTCTCATTCTCTCCTCCAAGTGAGTTTTGACTCCGGACTCTGAATGGAGCCAGGAATGCTTCTGGTGTCGCAGCAGTGGTCCTCCGGGAGCACTTCCAGGTCATACGGAAACCAGGGCAGTCTTCCTCCACCAGTGTCCTCTTGCAGTACCCAAGGACTCCAACCAGGCTGCTCTTTTACACTCCAAGTCCTACCTGGGACCAGCCTCAAGGGCCACTGCCATCTACTGTGTTGGGGAATGGACTGCCTCTGGCATCAGTGTTTGCCCTTTCCTTTAATGCCCACTCACCCTGAGTAGGAATGGGATTGTCACCCATCCTGGCAACTCTTTCCATGCTGTCCTGCCATTGTGGCCTTCCGATCAGGTAAGAAATCACTATCCAGCCCAGTTGGGATGCCATTCCAATTGCTTTGGCATCTATACCCATTTTAATATGAACAAATAAAGATGAAAAAAATGAAAACACACACTTGATGACACTAGCACAGTTGTGTTTAAGCTTAGAAGAGTTCATCTTAAAATCAGTGACAGTGGATGAGTTTTTAGTATAGAAACTTGAGATCTTTTTAAAAAGAAATCCAATGCCAGGTTCCTTTCAGAGTATCTATCACAGTAAGCAGGAGTTGAGCTTGCAGTTTACAAGCTTAAGACGAATGTCCGTTTATTTAACTCTTTGGTTTGTAGATGCATCAGCTCATCACTGATTTGAGCCACTAGCCATCAGATGAAATTAAAAAGGCAAGCTGACCGAATTGTGGCTAGCTGTAGAGTTGCAGAATAGTTCGGACACTAAGTTTATTATTCTTCTAAACTGCGGATAGGTTAGGGCAGATTTTCCTCCAGCTTCTCAGTCAAATATGTTCTTTTAGCAGAAAATGCTTTCTGTGTCACTGAAAGCAAAACAAAATGGTGTGATGTCCCCTTTGTTCTACAAAAGGGATATAACACACAGAGGGAAGTGCTTTAAAGATGTATGGCAGATGAAATACAGATTAAACTAAAAGGATTTTCAAAGGACAAACTGTAGGCATTATTTGTTTTTTAGTACATCAACAAGGAAGATTTAAATAGTACTTCTGATATTCTACATTCAAAAAAGAGCAAAATTGTTCTGTTTGTTAGTCATAAGGTGGAGTAGGGTGGTGTACAAATCATTACATTGTGGTCACCAGGGGGTGCACCAGCTCCCCAAACCCGACACAAAGAGACATGAGGCACAAGTCCAGCACAACACACGTTTTTATTTAGGGGTGGGAAACACTTCCCTTTCACTTCCCACCTGCACAGCAGAGTATAAAGCACAAGCACAGTCAATAAAACAGCACTTCGTCTCTTCTCTCTCTGTCTTTTCTCTCCTTCCACATCTACTCCTCTTCTGGAAAGCTTTGTCCTCCTCCTTCCAACTCTGGCTCTCTGAGGGAAATGAGGCAGCCCCTTTAACTTTAATTACTTGTAATACAGGTAACACCAAGTCTTTGTTTTCTTTACTTAATCATGTTACACAACCTCCAGACTCTTTACCATCTCACCTTTATTCAACTGCTTTCTGTAATTCTCTTATGTCTTTTTTCAACGACAAAATCCAAAAGATACATCAGCACCTTGGTCCAGATCCTCTCTGTATTCCTTCTGAACTACACTCGTCTATTCACTCTTTCTCTTCTTTCCAGCTTCCCACTTCCTCTGAAATCCCAGATCTCATCTGCAAATCCAAGTCATCTACTTGTCAGCTGGACCCCCTGCCTACAGTTCTGGTTAAAGCCTGCCTCCCCTCTCTAGTCCCTCTCATTTCTGCCATCATTCACTCTTCTCTTACTACTGGTATTATTCCCTCATCTTTTAAAACTGCTGCTATAACCCCAATACTAAAAAAACCTGGTGCTGATCCTACTAATTTCAATAATTTTCGCCCCATTTCTAACTTGCCCTTTATCTCCAAAATTCTTGAAAAAATAGTAGCTATCCAACTTCACACCCACTTATCTCATAATAATCTATATGAAAAGTTCCAGTCTGGTTTTCATAGTACAGAAATGGCACTTGTTAAAATTACCAATGACCTCCTTATGGCTGCTGATTCTGGTCTAATCACTATTCTCATCCTCCTTGATCTGAGTGCGGCCTTTGATACTATTTGTCATACCACTCTCCTTAATAGATTATCTTTGATTGGCATTACTCACACTCCACTTGAGTGGTTTAAATCCTACCTCTCAGGCCGCACTCATTTCATACAGCTTAAAACCTTCACATCCCAAGCCACCACTGTTACTTCTGGTGTGCCCCAAGGCTCTGTCCTGGGGTCTCTTCTTTTTATTATTTACCTTCTTCCCCTTGGCAATATTTTTCAGAAATATAACATTAATTTTCACTGTTATGCTGATGACACCTAGCTCCACCTTGCTAGTAAACCCACCTCCTCTTTTCCACCACCTTCGCTTATTGACTGCATTGCTGAAATTAAATCCTGGTTTTCTTCGAATTTTCTTAAATTAAACAGTGACAAAACTGAGGTTCTCCTCATTGGTTCAAAATCATTATTATCCAAAACCAATAATCTTTCTCTTATTATTGATAACTCTGTTGTTTCCCCATCATCTCAGGTCAAGAGTCTGGGTGTCATCCTCGACAGTACTCTTATCTTTCCAATCTCACATTAATAACATCACCCGGTTTGCTTACTTCCACCTATGTAATATTAATCGCATTCGCCCCTCCCTCACTCCTCATACCACTGCCATTCTTGTTCATAGTCTTGTCACTTCTCGGCTGGACTACTGCAATTCACTCCTCTTTGGTCTCCCTAATAAATCTCTTCATAAGCTTCAGTTAGTCCAGAATTCTGCAGCACGCATTATTACTCAAACCTTATCTATTCACCATATTACTCCGGTCTTGCAGCAGCTTCATTGGCTCCCGATTAGGTTTCGAACTGATTTTAAGATTCTGTTATTAACATTTAAGGCCATTCATAACCTCTCCCCTCCATATCTGTCTGACCTTCTTCATGTTGCCATTCCCTAACCTTAGATCCTCTTCCTCCACCCATCTGACTGTCCCCCCCGCCCGTCTAACCACCATGGGGAGCTTTCAGCCGTTCTGTTCCCAAACTCTGGAATTCATTACCTGCGGAGCTCAGAAACATCAAATCATATTCATTCTTCAAATGCAAACTTAAAACGGCTTTTTCTTTTTCCTTATGATTACAGTGGTTTTGTTTGGTTTTAATTTTTAGATTTTCTGATGTTTTAAGTTGTTTATAATTGTGTCTTTTATTTATTTTTTTATTTATTGTTTGCTCAGTGTCCTTGAGTTCTCTGAAAGGCACCTTGTATAAATAAAATGTATTATTATTATTATTATTACTAGCCATGTGCACCCAACTACGTTGCGCGTGTTAAAGTTGTCTGTGAAGGGCTCCCTGTTTAAACGCGGCTGCCAGTCGTGAACTGGGCCCTTCGTCGCACAGCATTATGATTTTTTATAAGGGAAACAAAATTACAAAACAAAACCCTTGGACATTGATTCGACAGGAACGACCTACTCGGAATCACTGTCCGAATAGTAATTGTGTGGTGATGGAGGAGCATTTCTGCTTCTCTCCGTTCACAGTCCATCTCGTTTTCATGACGCTGTCGTTTCCTCTCACGATCTCTTCTCAACCTTTCTCCAATCTCGCAAGTTGCTGTGTGGCAATCCAAAGAGTAAGGAAGAACCAATGCTTCTTTCTTGAACTCCAAACGCCGACTGATGGAAAATCACAGAAGTATGTCCGACTTATATACTCTGACTGCCGACTCCAAGAAGTGGGTGAACATTCGATTTGGACGAAGTGCTGCCAACGACGGTCGATAGAAACACAAAAAACCACAGTCTCGACAACGAAGCAGGTGTCGACGCCAGATCTAAACACAAAGCACAGTGTTGACGCCAGATCTAAACACAAAGAGTGGTATCGACAGTGTTTGTAAACAAAAGTAACAACCAAGGTGTTGTGTATTCAGCCAGTACAAACAGCACGTAGTCTCCTTTAGTTCAATCCTCTTTAATCACCACACTCCAACCTCATCCAAAGATCCTCCCCCTCACTTCCTCTCCTCCTCCATCACTACTGCCCTCTACTGAACACAGCAGGAACACCACATGAATTTGCAGACAAACAAAGATCAAGATCCAAATGAAGATTATATATAAAGATTATTATTAAAGCTGCATCTGGAAGCACTTCATGTGGCCCATCAGCATTATCTGGAAGTACTCTCACTTGTGGTGGAAACCCAAAGCAGGGCTCCGCAGGTCCCCCTGTCTCCCCCTACGGAACCCAACAGGGTTGTGCTAAACTCCAACTCCCATGGAACCCTGTGAGAATCCAAGGTGCCACTGCAACTGAGAGGGGCTGCCATCTAGCACTTCGGGCGAGGCAGCATCCTGCGCACATCTGCTCCTTCGGTCCTTACAATATATCAGGCCCCTGGCCGTCCTTCACAATTTATATATATATGTTTTCCTAGGGGGCGGCACGGTGGCGCAGTGGGTAGCGCTGCTGCCTCGCAGTTGGGAGATCTGGGGACCTGGGTTCACTTCCCGGGTCCTCCCTGCGTGGAGTTTGCATGTTCTCCCCGTGTCTGCGTGGGTTTCCTCCGGGCGCTCCGGTTTCCTCCCACAGTCCAAAGACATGCAGGTTAGGTGGATTGGCGATTCTAAATTGGCCCTAGTGTGTGCTTGGTGTGTGGGTGTGTTTGTGTGTGTCCTGCGGTGGGTTGGCACCCTGCCCAGGATTGGTTCCCTGCCTTGTGCCCTGTGTTGGCTGGGTTTGGCTCCAGCAGGCCCCCGTGACCCTGTGTTCGGATTCAGCGGGTTGGAAAATGGATGGATGGATGGATGGATGTTTTCCTAGGATAGCCTGATTAGTTTTCTTTAAAGTGTAGTTAATTTGTTCATTTAGTTTGTTTCAGATATTTTTACTACCTGTTTCACTCTGGCTACTTTGCTGTAAAATCTTTTCAGTCTCACCATCACCATAATACAGGTTTACATGTGTGTTATAACTTCAGATCTTAAAAAGCTTTTTGGTTTGAATACAAATTGTTAGTGATAAAAAATTATAAGAAAAATGAACGGAAAAAGAGTAAACTATGTAAGGT
This sequence comes from Erpetoichthys calabaricus, assembly GCF_900747795.2. NCBI lineage: Eukaryota > Metazoa > Chordata > Cladistia > Polypteriformes > Polypteridae > Erpetoichthys > Erpetoichthys calabaricus. Next base: position 29,179,878 of record NC_041409.2, on the reverse strand, counting down.
AGTGTCTTGCTATAAATACACACCCATGTTTATCATACACAGTTACTGGCAAAAGAACGGATGAATCATCCTGCTGGCTGCAACACCATGTAAATCCCCGCTTGCCAAATGGAATATGCTTTGCAGATGTTTTCCATCTACACAATTTAAGATCCAATTTTTGTCTTGAAGGAAAGCAAAACTTGATTACAAGGCATCTTGGTGACCTGCTGCATACTGTTTTTGTGCAGAGTCTTAAGTATTTCTTTCAAGGCGTTGATATTAGTAGATTCTGTCTGTCTTAAGTGGAAGCCAAAGTGTACATGACTGTCATTTAAAGGACATTTGCAGGAGCCTACTGCAGTATATTTATAGTTGTTAAAAGTTAGATATGCTTTAACTCATTTTATCATATTCAGTGGTTTATCGTTCTTTCTTATAAATTGCTAAAGTCTGAGCAGTTTGGGTCTCAGGGAATTAAAGCATGCCTCATAATCAGCGCATGCTCCCTCCTCCTCCTCAACAGCATTCAGCACAAAGGCAGGTGCCAACTCTGGACATCCTGCCAGTCCATCTTGTGGCATACTCACTCATATACCCACACAGCACCAATTTAGAGCTACCTGAAGAAAAAAAAAATGTGGAAAGAGTAAGGACAGTGCTTATCCTAGGATTTCAACCCAAATTTCTAGAGCTTTAACACTAGAATTACCAAAGCCTACGAAAATACTCGTAATCCCGGGCTACCTTAAATCCTTTTGCACCTCTCCGTCAACGTCTTTTGTGTTGTAGTGTCAATCAGCAAAAGCAGCAAGCAGCCTGCCATCCCATCGCTGCACCGCCACAGAAAGGACAGAAAGGGCTTCTGTTCTCTTTCTCCAATGTAGAACCCTCATCCTCATCTGAGTTCACCTCTGCAATAGCACGTCTTTATTTGAAAACAGCAGTGTCAGATCGGGGCGAGCATGAACGCAACTGAGAGAATAAAACTGAATAAAAAAAACGCTAACCTTTACAAGTACCATAAATTTACACCGGCTGTTACAGACTCAAACCAAATGTATGTTTTTATTCTATAATAGTAAGAATAAGAGCAGCTCACTACTCAGATGCTCCCAGGATCGAACCACGAACATCTTTATTAAGAGTCAGCAGTTGTTACCACTGCACCAGCAAAGCAGTCGTATTAAAAGCATGTCAATGACACACCCTAACGCAAGTTCTTCTTCTGCAGTTATATTCTTGAATAAAAGCGCACTTGTTTTGTTATACTTGTACCTTTTGTGAAAGTGTTTATTTGATATTTGGACTTCAGGCTTCACACATTATACACTTCATGTCTACATTTTGTCAATTATTACTAAAACATGAAAAACGTTTCTGTTTTAACGATGTGTTTACATAGATTGTTGTAGACACAGAACACACATGAAATGCATGTGTTCCAAATAACCATATATTATTTTCTCTCTACAACTCCCAGCAGCTCACACGCAGGTAAACCGACTTGAGCTGAGAGAACTTTCTGCCCTTTCTGCGTTAGTGGGGTGATGGGATAGCAGGCTGCTTCCTGCTTGACACATTTACAACACAAAGGACGCTGATGAGGAAGTGCGAATGGATTTAAGGTGGGCCGAGATTATGAGTTTTTTCGTAGGCTTTGTTAATTCCAGTGTTAAGGAGGTAGTACTTAAAATGCTGACCTGATCCTCTGATCTCACATTGAAATTGAACAAATTATGTGAATAAATGGACTATCCATGTATCGGTTTTCTTGTGTCTTAGGTTAACTTGTGAATCTGAATTGGCTCAGGTTTAACAAGTGCAGAAGTGTGACTTAGAAAGGCCTACTGATTGACTATATCAGGGATTGCTTCTGCATTGTACCAAATGCTGCTTGGATGGGCCAAGACCCTGAATTGAACAATGTTAGTACAGATAACAAATGGTTGAATTTCTTACTCCCAGTAACACCAACAAGAACCTCTCTAACTGCAAATGGAGTGCCTGGTTTCACATACATATACCTGTTTCAAATTGATTTTGTTGAAAATGTTAGCCTAAGAACACCTTTATGAATGGTCAGGAAAACTGGCATGTCCAGAGAAATGTATTCTTAAAGTTTGTACCAGTGTAGTTCAGACCTGTAAACCGTTAAAAAGTTGGGCCAAAATTTAAGTATGCCCTCCATTTTTCATTGGTACTATTGGCTCTAGCAATGTTCTGCTGTCTAATGCCTCAGTTTTTGATTTGCAAAAAAAAAAATTTGGAAAATGTCATATTTATTTTTGATCTAGAAAGATATGAAAGTTACAATAATAACTTAAAATATTACTTATAAAGTGTTATGTTTTAAACCAAATCATTTCAAAGCATAACAACTAATATGATAAGATGCAGTAGCAAATGACAAAATGAAAACAATGCATGAAAAAACTATATATGTAAATATTCACCAAGGCAGAATAATATCACATCTTAAAACATACAACATATGTGAATTAAGGAAGAAAACAAACCTCAAAAGAACCCTTAAAAAATATATTCATTATATGTGTTTTAAATAGCTTCTTAAAGTAGTCAAGAGTAGGAGAGTTTCTAATGGCTACTGGTAGGGAATTTCATAGCCGGGGAACACTGCAGGGAAAATTTCTGTCACCCTTTTAAGTTTGCAATGTGGCTGCTGTAGGGTGAATAAACCAGCAGAACAGAGAGAGTGCAAGGGAATGTGGAGCTCAAGAAGGCCACTTAGATAATGAAAGTCTGTGTCATGGACTGCTTTGTATGTGAGAATGACCTACTTTTAAATGTAATGTGTGAATGAGTCAGTGTAATTGGTACACGACAGGGGTGATGTGATGGTGCAATGATGTTCAAGTTAAGAACCTGGGCAGAACAGTTTTACAAGCATTGAAGCTTCTAAAGCGATTTTGTTGGTAGCCTGAATAGAAGCACATTGCAGTAGTCTGAGAAATAATGCAGGAATAATAATAATTTTGAAATGGTGTGAAGATTGAAGAAGGAAATTATAATACTGATTTTGTTGTGTGCATCAGATGTTAACTGACTGTCAGAAACAACTACAGTAAGGTTAGCTTTATTAGAGGTAGATAATACTGAGACTTTAATAATTAACTTTCTGTATAAAAGTTGAGTAGTTTAGTTTAAAGAAGTTGTGTTACTTTCATGACTTTATTTCTTGGAAACAATTTGTAGAGGTAGAAGTATCTTTAGATTGTATGCCAATGTAGATTTGCCTGTCATCTGAATAGCAGTAAACACCCAAACCATATATATTTTTGTATTATATGTCCTAAAATTAATATATACCGTTGAGACTGAATTCCCTGGCAAACACCATGGCATACAGAGACAGAGTGAGATTTGCTATTACATATCAGAACAAGCTTGAATGTTCTGATAAGTTGGACTTAAACCAGTCAAGCACTGTACCAGTTAGCGCCACAGTCAATTAGAAGAGAGCTGTAGACCATGTCAAAGGCAGGACTGAGGGCGAGGAGTTCTGATATATTGAGAGCCCCTGAGTGAGCGGAAATTAGGTGGCCCTTCATAACCCTGACGAGGGCAAGTTCTGCACTGTGTCCAGTTCTGAAACCAGTTTGGAATGCGTCAAATAAACTTTGAAGAAACATGATTGTGTAGTTAAGCTGGGAAAAAAGTGTTGTGCCATTACCTGGCCAGGACGCCAACTGTATGGAAGAACCGGGTGGAGCATCAGCAAGGCAATATCTTTTCTCCTGGGCAGCTGTGGCACTATGGATTCCCACAGGGTATGCTGGGAGTTGGAGTTTGGCACAGCCCTGTTGGATTCCATGGGGGCTGCCAGGGGGAGCTGGAGAGCCCTTCATTGGGCTCCCACCACACCTGGGGGTGCTTCCAGGTCTGATTAATGAGCCACCTGGACCACTCCCAGGGCCATCTTAAAAGGAGCTGCCTCACCCCAGAGTCGGGAGGAAGAAGGACAAAGCTTGTGAGGGAGGAGTGGAGGTGGAAGGACTGGGATTTGGCAGCCGAATGAAGGACTGTGTTGTGGTGCTTTATCTACTGTGCTGTGGGGAACAGAGAGAAGCACTCCCCAGCTCTAAATAAAACATGCATGCTGGACTGGTGTCTGCCTGTCTGTGTCAGGTTAGGGTGACTGTACACGCCCCGGTGGTCCACAATGTTCAAGAATTTTAGCAAGAAACAAAAGATTTGGATAGATCACTCACAACATTCCCTGGTTTCAAGTTGTAGTTTGGGGGAACAAGTCCAATGGCGAGAGAGGTAATGGGGCAAATGGAACATAAACTATTTTTAAGGATGGAAGCAGAGAGAGTGTCAGGAATGCTGGGGGGGGTAGCCCTCATTTTGAGACCAAATTTTAAAAATGTATTCCACATTTATAGTGGTAAAGCTCAAGAAAACAGTAGTGGAAAGACTGATGGGTTACTTAAAGATTTAACTGTATCGGAGGAAGAGGCACTGGCGTGAGACAACCATTGATGCAGTCTATTTAATTAATCAAATAGTTCAAATATCTATTACACCGTTCGACGGAAGAACAGACTGGGTTATTAGTTTAAGCATTATTAATTGCAATAAATAAAGTTTTAGGGAGAAGCAATATGATCTGACAGCTTTGAGAATGTTATCATATTTGTGAACCGAAAGATGGCAGAGATGTAGTTGTTGTTGGAGTGCCAACGTGGAGATTCTCCGTTTAATTCTGAACAAAACCAAAAAGGATCTAGCAAGGTAACAGAAGGTAAACAGTACACTTCACATGTGCAATTCTATCCGAGTCTATGAGAAGAGCTCCATCTCTCTCTCTCTCCTTCTCTGGTTTCCTTGATCCAAATAACAGCCATGATATGTAATCACACCATTTACCGTATTTCAGCTTTCTGGGCCACTTCCAGTGCTTGGTCTGGGCAAAGTCAGGCATTATTTCCTGGTGACTGCTCCTTGCTGCAGAGTAAACCAGAGATATGGTGAGTGTCCCTTCTGCCCAGCAGTGGTAACATTGAGATTACCTGAGCCCTTTGGGAGATCCTCCAGCGTGCATGCATGATATATTTTAATTGATGTTGTTCAAACATATCTATGGACAGTAAGACCAGACTTTTTAAATTGCCAATCAAATTAATGCCCTACAATGTCAAGGACACATAATTCATTTGTGTACCATGGAGAAGGTTTAACAATAGAGACAGTTTATTCATTAAAATTGATTCAAGAGGTGCATATGCTGAATTGTAGTGAGCCACAGATTTGATAACTGCAAGCTCAACAACAAATTCGAGAAAAGACCATTATCAATATTTTTAATATTCCTGAATATAAAGACACATTTTTATAAGGACAGAGGCAATGGTACATTTGAATGAAATGTAATGAGTTTATGATCTGAAATGTTCAATTCACTACCCGCAAAACTGTCTATATCAAGACTAGCAGGGCAAACCAAATCTAGAATATGACCTTCCCTGTTTACAGAAAATGTTACCTGCTATAACATGTTGAAATAATCAATGTCGCAAAAATTGACTACATAGCTAGCTAACTAACTAATTTATTAATGTCACTATGCGTGATCATAGCAGAATATTCGGAACTGAGAAAAGTGGAGTTCAGTAAGTTCAGTGAAAAACAGAGTTTGGCTTAAGAGTTTGATAAGGAAGTAAAAGTAATGCTGGAGAAACACAAGTAATTATAAGAAGAAGGTGTTCAAAAGGTAATGCTCTAGGAACAACAATTTCACTGACTACTCAGTTAGATCTGTAAATAACCGTCAGGCCAAGACCGTATAGAGAGGGGTGAGGCATGTGAATACGTTTGTAAACTGCAGGACAACACATATTTACTGGGCTGGTGCCAAGGGCTGCACAAGGAGAATAAATCGGAAATGACAGCACACAGTCATTCAGAGAGCATGTATTCAATGAGCTTATCTCACAGTTTTAGGACGTACAACAGAATATATATGCACGATTCACAAGTTATTTCATTTTAATGAATGTATAATCAAAGGTAAACATACCTATACACTGTATGTATTAACTATTAAATAAAATTCAGTAAAATTTGGCTTTAGAGACTATCCACTGTGGCAGATGGCCGGAACCCATGCCCGGTCGGGATGCCCTTTTGACACTGGATCTGAGGGAGCAGTCATGGGATGCACACTGCATCCCCCGAAAAACTTGTTGGCAGCCCCCTTGGGTTGCATCGGAGCAATAGTTTGGAACACCGGAGCTCATTCCTGCTGGGCTCCGTGGCCACCACCAGGGGGAGCTGCACGGCCTAACGAGCCCGTCTGGGCGGGAACGCAGCCACACCTGGAGGAGCAGCTGGAAGTCGGTCAACGAGCACCTTCAGCACTTGTGGGTGGGCTATAAAAGAGGCCGACAGTCACCACTCCGGGCGCCAGAGTCGGGAGGAGGAGGACGAAGCTGCCTGGGAGGAGTAGTGGAGGAAGACAAAGAGTGTGATTTGGGGTGATTTTTCTTTGTGTGTTTTGGGGACTGCTTAGGGCCTGTGGGACACGGGGAAGACAAAATAAATTGTTTGTTTGTTTTATCCATGCCTCTGGTGTCAGTCTGTGTCAGGTCAACGCCAATAAAGTACCTTTGCCACACCACACTAGGGTTATGTGGTATACTGGTAATGAAAAAATACCAAAAAATCAAATTTTGTAAAGTAAATACAGACATTTCGATAATTTCTCTAAAAGAAGTGAATGGTGGTTTTTAAGCAGTTCATGCTCTGTCATTTATTAGCATGACTGCAACTACTGACCCCCGCCACCAAGTCTTCAATGAACTATACAAATGATTTATATAGCTTGATTCACCCCGAATGTTTATATTAATATGAAATCTCTGGAAACTCCAAGGAAGAACCCCTACAACTCATGGAAGTGCAGCAAGGTAGGGAGCCATACATTATCCATTATTTGCTTCAGTAGTGTTTTCATACAGGTGCCGAGTTCCAAAAGCTGCTATCAATACCTAAGTCCACATTTTAGTACAGATCCAACACTAATATACAGACATCCAAAGCAATACAGCACATGGACTCTCAGCATCTGTGCACCTTTTTTAAATGAAATCTCCTTTGCCAAACATTGCAGGCCTGTGTCGTGCGTTGAGTGCATTGTGGCCCCATGAACAAAACAACAACTGAACATTTCGCTTGTATATCACAAACAAAAATCAACTGATGGTGAGCAGATGCTTCATTTATCCTTACGCAACTCCAGGGTGCAGGGAAACAACATTACAGTAAACGCTCAGTCTGACTACTACTAAGTAAACTAACTCTCTGTCACTAGTGGGCTTTTGTTTGTTTCAAGGCATAGCATGAATACTTACCAGCTTGTCCTTATGGATGCCTCTAACACACTATTAACCGTCACATGACTCCTTTGTTTTTGGATGCACCACATCACTAACTTGGTTGCATTTATTGTTGGCCTGATTTATTCTTCATCAGATGTTGTGTTTTTTTTTCTTCTGTGCCGTCCACCCTCTCACTCCTAGTAGCGTCCTCCACATCTTTTCTTCTTCCACCCCTACACACCATTCACTATGCAGCACCCTTTTTAGTCAGGCTGCTCACTTAATGGGACGGGTAAACGCAAATTTGAATTATCGGGCAGGTTCCAGAGCAAAAGAGAGTCTCTTCATATATTGCTCTAAACTATAGTGCAAATACACTTTGTTTTTCAACTAGGCTTCACTTACATACACTTCTCTGTCCATTCATTACCAAAACTGCTTTAGGCAAGAATTCACAGGAGCCAGAGCTTACACATTCACGGAAAATTCAGAGACACGGTAAATTAACGTGCCATGTCTTAAAGATCTTGGAGGAATACTGGAAACCCAAAAGGAAAAACACACAGGAACAGGAAGACTTCACATAGACGTGCCTGGGATCAGATTTCATCCCAGTGAGATGGCAGCACCAATTACTCTGTTCTTACTTGTCCTATTCTAAATGTGTCTTGCCATTTGGTTTACAGTTATGCCTGACTGTGTTGAGGTTTTTGGTAAAGCTCTCTTTGATTGTACAATGGGCTGTATTCACATTCTAAAAGCCAGCCCTGACACAGAAAGGTGTAGGACATGGGTTCAAAGCACACAAGAGTTTTTATTTTCTTTTACCTTGTGAGTGACGCCTTGCCCGTTACCACAAGCTCAACACAGTCCCAAACCACACAGCACACAATTCTCCTCTTTTTTCTTTTCTCTTCTCTTTCTCCTCCACTCCTCCTCATCCTCGGCAAGCTTTGTCTCCCTCCCTCCCGACTCCGGCTCCCAGAGTGGTGGCTACTGGCTCCTTTTATAAGGCACCCAGAAGAGCTCCAGGTGCTTGATGACCTATTTCCGACAACAGAAGAGCTGCTCTTTAGGGCTCAGCATCAACTACAGCACCCCTTGGTGGCGCCCATGGATCCCAACAGGGTGGTGCCAAACTCCAACTCCCATGAAGCTCTGCGGGATTCCTAGGCACCGCTACAACCCAGGGGGCTGCCATCTAGCACTCTGGGAGAAGTAACGCTCTGTATAGGCTGGCTCCCCTTGTCCTCCCAGCGTGGAGGCATCCTGGCTGGGCAAGGGCCCTGGCCGTCCACCACAACATACAATAAAATTCAAGAAAAGTGCAAAAGTTAACCTATTACATTTCCCTTATGGAGGTTTTAAAGCAAGAAATATGGGTGAAGGGACTATGGGGTTGCTTAATAGAGCACTAATATAGTTTTACCACTTCCTTAATATCCACATGCTGTACACGGTGTAAGGATTCTGGTGCTGTTAGCCATGGTGGCACATTTGAATTGTCTGTGGAACATTAGAAAGAAACCTCAGTGCTTAATTTAAAATAAAGCAGAGCAAGACATGTAGAATTTTAAAAAAGAAAATGGATTTGAAAAAAAACGAAAGTGTCTTATATAAATGCTCCACATCCCATTCCTTACAACAATATCTTCAACTTTAAAGAATTCAAAGACCTCTAAAGGGGCTCCGTTTGTATTCCCTCTTTCTACTGTAGCTTGTCAACATTTTGTCCCATTTCAAGTACTAAAACCTTTCAAACCCAGTACCAGTGCCAAACACATTTTATTCAAAGCTGATATTTGTCGTTAACAGAATATACCCAGCACAACAGAAAATCTAATGTGTTTCTACTATTTTGCCCACCATCCAAGACTGATTCTCAGATCAGTCATGTTATAGTCTAGTGTTATCGTAGGAAACACTGCCTTATGGCCACAATGTCCAAATTCAGCTTACAATAAAGCATTTGACTAAGAAAAATTACCTTATGCCTTTAGTGGTTAACACATGTGGCCTTTACATTGACGTCAATTTTATTGAATTCTCCAACTGGGCATACCGAGAATGTTTTGTAATAAACTTGAATCCCCAGTGAAAAAAGAGGTCAGCTTACATTGGCCTTGTAAAGATTTTTGTCCTACAAGAAAGAAAAAAAAAAAAACAATGCCAGTTATTTGTGTCTTTTTTACTGGAATGATTGTTGTTAATAAAAGTGTGCTAAAGCCTTTATGTAGCATACAATATAAATTTATAGATAAAAATGTAACACAAAAGAGCTGCAGGCATAATAATTTCTTAACTCGTTTAGCGTAAAATATGTAAAAATATCTGTAAATGGAAATAAAAGTCAGTTGTTTAAGATATATACAGTATGTATGGTGCTGTTTTGAACCCAGTTACCAAGATGCTGCTGGATAGCACTGCCTATAAATTCCATACACGTTAGCCTCTGTTGTTGTCCTTGGATATTGTGTAACTCATTTTAATTGCTAACCTTTTAGCTACTGACAATAAATCAAAAATCAACTGCACTATTTGCTAACTTCTCCATACTGCAAGTAAAAATGTCTTCATCTACAAGTGAAAATTAAACTATAATATTTTATCCAGATAGTCCACATATCAACCCTCAACAGCCTTTTTGTTGAGTATGTTTGAATCACCTGACATTAGATGCTCTCAGAATCATGAGGTGTGTTGCAATACAGCGTTTGTTATGTATCGGCATCTTTTTCTTTTTTATGTCTCTATTTTCTCATTTATTTCTTGGTTTACATGTCGCCCTTCACTGACCTGGTTGTTTTCCTATGATCATGCTAACAGATTCTTATTCCATGCTTGTGCGTCTGGTCACTGCAATCTTTTTTATAAAGCCACATGGGAGGTAAGCAGAATAGTTTATTGAACAGGCAAAAACAGAAGAAGATGCTGCTTCTGTAAAAAATTGAATAGAGAAAAAGGGAGAAGTCAGGTTAGGTTAGGTAGACTTTATTATCCAAGAGGGAAACTTGTTCACAGCAGGAAGGTACAAAAACATAAGGCATTGTTACACAGATCCAATAAAATAAGCCAAGACACAACAACAAACAACCACTGTTATCATATATATATATATATATATATATATATATATATATATATATATATATATATATATACATACTCAATATTAGTACAAAGAAGAAGAATTAATTTCAAAAGCACACAATATAACAATTTGGAATTTACCATTTAGCATCATCCCTACAAGTTAAAGAATTCAAAATGCTTATAGCTCTAGGAATTAAAGAGTTCTTAAATCTGTTGCTTTTTACCCTCGGACACCTAAAGCTGCAGCCTGATGGCAACAACTGAAATTTAGAAAAAAAGAGAATGGCTACTGTCTGACAGAATTGAGTCGGCTTTCTTCCAAACCTGTTTGTAATACAGATCAGTGATAATACTGATAAAATATAATAATAATAGTATATAATATGCTAGGGCTCTCTTCGCTCGCCCACCCCCCAATCCCCCAACCCCCCACTACCCATGGGCGTGCTTCACACTCGCCACTTCGCGTCTCTGCCGCACATGTTGTGAAGGGGGGTCTGAAGTCATGCTACGGAGATGCGGACGGATCAGCTGTTGCTACCGAGCTGCGTGTTCTGCATGTCGCACTCTGCATCGATCATTTAAAAGCTTGTACAACAGCTGTCCTTGTCTGTCACTTTCTTGTCTCATGGGATGTTAAAGTGTGTCCAAGAAATTGTTTGTAAGTAGGGCGTGACGTGCAAGTAGTCTCACGGGACTTCAAAGTGTCTCTCTGAGATGATCACATCTCGACCCAAGATTTTTTTATATAATAGATAGATACAGTATATGATATACATAATATAATATAATAATAGTGATAAAAGCACAAAGCAATAATTTTACTGCTAATTTTTACAATATTGTTAAGATGGTTTATATTCTTAATGCTAAGGTTGCCAAATCAAACCTACAGTATTAATGCAAATATAGCAATAGATTCAATAATTGAATTATAAAATAGTGTCATTATAGTTTTGTTCACTTTAAAATAGTTAACTTTCCAGAGTAATAAATGTTGTGTCTCTCCCTTCCTACAAATTTGTTCTGTGTTAAGATCCAAATTTATTCTGTTAACAATGATTTTCCCCAGATATTTGTACTGCTCTTCCATCTCCAATGTCTCTCTTTTAATTAATTGAGGCAATGGAAGGAGGAGATGAATGAACGGAATGGTTTTATTTTTGGTTTGGAAGGGAAAAAGAAAAAAAATACAAAAGAAATCTTTATTTTGATTATCAAGGTAAAGAAAAGTTATTTTGCTTACTTTTGATTTTGTTTATCAGCATAGGGACTGAAACTCAGGACTGATTAGAAGTTCCAGAAACAGAAATCATGGCTTTAAGTCCATGCCCAGCCTTCGTAAGCATGTTCTCTCTGTGTCTACATAGCTTATTTTATCAGTTATTCGAGTTTCCCTACCAAGTAATTATTATTTGACTGATTAATTGGCAGTTCCAGATTGGCTCAGTGTTAGTGTGAGTTTGGGTATGTAACTCTCTTGCCCATTTGAACCATCTGGTGATTCACTCCATTTGTGTTTGATTTGGTATGATTTGTTTAGCAATGCCTATCCAACTTATATGGATTCATTTGTGTTTTTCAAGGGTCACCATGCTACAACAAAGACATAGCAGCACTTGAAGCTGTACAGAGGAGAGCAACCAAGTGTATCAAAGAATTTAAGGACATGTCACACTCTGACATACTCAGAGAATTAAACCTGTTTAGTTTACTAACGGAGTAAACCTAATTCAGGTCTTGAAAATCCTCAGAGGCATCAAAGGCATAGAAAAGTAGATCCAGCAGAATTCATTCTACATGAGGGTGAATCACATACTTGAGGAAACCAGTGGAAGTTAAGGGAAAATGCACTTAGGACTGAAACCAGGAAGCACCACTTTATGCAAAGAGTTGTGGGAATCTGTAACAAACCACAAAGACATGTAGCTGAAACAGAAACCTTGACAACCTCTAAAGTGTTTGCATGAGATACTGGGAAAATGTAGCTTTTACCTACGCAAATGAACTTGATGAACTAATTGGCCTGCTCAAGTTTATCAAATGTTCTTGACGGCAGTGGCCAAGTCCAGCCAAGGATTGAAGCATCCGAAACAGCATTCCAACACCTCTTTGTCTGGACACGTCTGTTCATTTGGCAACAATCCACAGATGCTTAGTTTTGTCCACTTGTTTACTCGGTGTCTTCCTCCAGTACGGTGAGCCACACACAGCTGGGTTCCTGTTTCTGTGTACATTCCATTGTATAAAGTCAACAAGCTACTGCCTCTTTTCTGCTAGTCTGCTCAGATCTTTGCTTCAATACCTTGCCTTAGCTGTCTATTTCTGTAGACTACAGAACATCAGAAGTCAGCAGATACTTCAGCTAGCTAACCCTGCCTAAAAGGTTAACTGTCTTCTGTGTACCCATCCGCTTGTTTGCCCTGTGGAAGACAACTATATTTGTGTATGCAGCTTGCAGCTCCATAATGATAGCTACACAAAAGCCAGTTAAATTATATGAGGTTGACCCTTCAACACTGCCACTAAACATTCTGCTTACTTGTATGTTCGGGACAACAATCCAGCAGTATTTCGGGAAAATCTGTGCATGTGTTGATCTGTTTGCACATCTGGAGAGTGACAGTTACCAGCCTCAAGGATTCCCATGAAAAAAAAAAGTACACTCACAACATGAGATATATAGAGAGGCCATTAGAAACAATATTTACAGCCCCACTGGAAGCTTCTTTGGATAACACTCTACATTTACGACCATTAAGTCTGTTGGAGATGGTAGAAAATTCACCAAAGAGCCCATATGCTTCATTCTTTATTTTTCAGCTATAATTAAGTGTATAGTTCAAGTATATCCGCAGCAGTCTTACCATTTAATCCCAGATGTGCACTTTTTCTCCTATTTTTTACATCTAGGTTTGCATGTTACACATAGCAGTAAATTTAATTTCAGAAAACAGAAAGAATGACAGTGCAGACACATGCAGACACATTGACGCATGCATGTATTGTGGTCGAATTTGATGCTGTTAAGCAATCAGCGGCAAAAGGTTTCACCCATCAACAACGTACTGTACGTAAGCATAATGGTGGACCTTGAATTTTTATAGGCAGTTGTTGCCGCTAAAGTGGACATGACAATTTTAAAGTCAAGTGTTACAAATTTATGTAATATTTGAGTAGTCTGCTTTACCAGTTTCTACCGTGAACTGCAAACACTTTTCTGTAAGACCACTGAAAGTTGTCTCCACTCATTGCAGGAATTTAATCTCCATTTGTGCCCTGCATACATGTGGAAGTCTCAAAAAGCAAGTTGAGGTCAAGGCTATGAATAGTTTTTTTGAAAACTGGACAAAAATGGGTAAGATAAACAGCTAGAGGGTCACTGACACACTGTCTGGTAAGCCAAGTTGCATTTAGAGTAGCAAGTGATGCCCTTTTGGAGGGATTAGCACACATACAATTATATCAGTCATTTGTCAGTAATATAATTAAAATACAGCTGTGGAAAGCTATAGTGGTGTGCATTGATAAACTATTTAGTAAAAAAATGTTATTTATTCAAATATTAAATATTTTCAAGAGATATTAACATCCCTTTCCCAAGCTCAACAATTTAGAATTTTGCCTTAACTTTGTAATTGATCTGGCTACTCAGTTTCCCAGGAGAGTTTAACAAAAATCTCAAGAACAAATTTTGCATGAAGTACACATCAGCCATCCTTCTCAAAGTAAGCTGATAATTTCATGACCTTTGGCAACTGCTACAGAGGGTCACAAAGAATTTCACTGCAATTATTAACCATAAACTACCCTAAAATGGAAATCAAATAAAAAGCTTTAATGGCCATCTGAAGCCAAAGTGGTGTTCAAGGTCCTCAAAGTTAGGTTAACTTCGGCCCTGTCATTCAAACATCCAGCTCGTTCCTTTGAAGTGAAAGTAGGAACAACAAATGTTGGCATTGGAGAGGCTTTGTCCTTGAACTCCAGACACAAACTAATTAAACCCTTGGGCAATCTTCTCTTGGAAACTGGCCTCTAAAGAATGTATTGTAGTTATGATCTTGGGGAAAAACAAGGAGTTGCTGGTCATCAGTTTAATATTTGAGGAATGGGAAACAATTAGTAGGAAGGACAAATACAACTTTTTGTTACTTTCACAGACCATAACAATCCCTAGTATTTCTAAAATGCTGTCACGCTAAATCCTGGACAGTCCAGATGTATACTTCTTGAGCCGTTTGTTACCGTTTACATACCACACAGCAGTAGATGCTGCTATTGTGAAACCATAGGTATCTTTAGAACAAAAAAGAGAATTAATTGCAAAGAAATTAAATGCCAACTTTGGGGAATAGGCAGAAGTAGTCAAGATAGGCTGATAGGTGTCAGAAATGCAGAAAGTGACAAAAAAAGAAAATAAAATGGCAAAAACAAGTTACTGCCAAAAGGAAAAACAAACAAAAAAATCAGTACTCAGACATTTGCACCAAAAAGTTCTTTACAAAATCTATTTGGTTGGGGCTTAGGAATTAGTTGTTTGGGAAAGACATCATTTATACCAAAACTAAGACACTGATTTATGCACAACACCATCTTTTATAACAGGCAGGATGATTACATCATATGGCTAGTAATGGAGATGTTTTTATAATTTTCTCAGATCAAATAAGAAAAATCACAACAAAGCTGCAGCATGCTCAATTCGTCAAAATAATGTTAAAGTAAGTAACAGAACAAAAGTATTCAACACTTGTAAAAACAGAAAAAGTAGATTTCCAGCGGTACCAGACTGGCATTCATGGCAGCTACTAGCTATTAGTCAATTATTAGCAGTGTACTTGAACATATTATTCCTTAAAAATAAATCAAAGCTTTGGTAATTTATTTCTGTTACAGAAACAATATGGGATTCTTAATCCTCCAAAGTTTCTTCTCATAATATACCCTTTACTTATGGGGGCATGGCTCATCAGCTGACAAGTACCCAGATACAGAAGGTACTATCGAGCTTCATAAGCACTGCTGCCACTTATATGCTGGCATCCTATATAAAAACATCTACGCGTGGAAGTGTGTATGTCTGTCTGGCCTGGAATTGAGCGGTGGAGTCAGGGTAAGGGCTCTGCCTCAGAGGAAACAGAAAACTCGCTTACCCGCTAATAACACAAGTGAGGCCAGCATGTCAGCAAAATGAAACCTCAGAAGAAAGACAAAGTATCACTTTTACTTTTCTTCCCACCGCTAATATACAAGTGAGGCGAGCACATCGGCATAACGAATCCTCCTAGGAGAGCGATGCCTAGAGTAGTTCCTTTTAATTACCTGACATCTCTACATTTCAAATTTTTTTCTGACAATTTCAATAGTTTCTAGGACCCCAGGCTGTTTACAGCAAAGCTAACACAGCTAATATAAAATATAAGTCTGGAGACAAACGTGAGTGAATTTTGATTACAACTGGGTGGGAACAACTAAATGGTTCCCTGAGTGTCACATTTCTAAACCAATGCCTCATGAGGGCAGCACACAAAATAGGGGGTGGTGATTTTGAACTACAAAGATCAGAGGTGTTCTCGATAACCTGATCCAAAAGACAGCAAGCTTCAGTTTACAATGGGCCATCTACAGTCAAAACGTCTTCTACAAAAACCTTATTTGACATATTAAAGTGTGTCGCATGTTTTAAGAGCACATTGCACATTCTGAAAATAGACGTTTATTACAAATAAACATAACTAGATGCAAAGGGAAAACCTTTCTGTAGCATCAAATTATAAATTGGCATTGGACGGAATCAATGAACCAATGGTAAAAGTAAAAGATATGTTATTGCAAGAGTGTGTATTCTCTGTTGTTCAGCCTTACAACAACAACATTTATTTATATAGCATGTTTTCATACAAAAAAATTAGCTCAAAGTGCTTTACATAATGAAGAGAAGAAAAATAAAAGACAAAGTAAGAAATTAAAATAAGACAACATTAGTTAACATAGAATAAGAGTAAGGTCCGATGGCCAGGGGGGACAGAAAAAACAAAAGAAAAACTCCAGACAGCTGGAGAAAAAAATAAAATCTGCAGGGGTCCCAGGCCACGAGACCACCCAGTCCCCTCTGGGCATTCTACCTCACATAAATGAAATAGTCCTCTTTGTATTTAAGGTTCTCACAGAAGGACTTGATGATGATGGTCATGCAGACTTCTGGCTTTTAATCCATCACTGTTGGAACATCACGGTGCTCTGAGTAGATGGTGGTGGCACAAGCCGCCACCACAAAGAAACCAGAAAAAGAAACAGAAGAGAGAGTAGGGGTTAGTACAGATTTTACTACATAGTCTATATGTCTGTTTTTATAGCTTTAATACATTGTTCATCTAAAATAGTAATTGTAATTAAATTATTGGTGTTTATGCCTTATTGCCTAGATTTTCTACGTGCATTGAGATTGGTTATTAATGTTGTGCACTTTTACGAAAGACTTTTACGGAAGACTTTGTTACGATGATAGTGTAGGAGCTTGAAATAATTGGCAGCTATATTCATGAAAATCTGAAATGCAAAATATGCATTTGATGTAAATGGTGTGTCACATCCCATCCAAAGGACTTCCATTAAGAAAACTGATAATGAAGAGCCACTCAAATGAACAAGTCTGCCTAACAACACCAGCAGGTGCACAGATGAGGCTGCACAACATCCACTATCTGACTGCATGTCTAAACAAATAACTAAAGAAATTTAACATTAGTGTCTAATTGAAAATGCAAACATGCTATGCCAGAATAGCTGGAGCATTTTAACACATTGTATTGTTTGTAAAATATGTCCTGTAGTGAAGGGAGAGGCACCGCAATAATGTTCTCTGCTGTCTTCATTATCCTTTGCAGGCGCTTGCGGTCGGATATGTTGCAGTTGCCATACCAGACAGTGATACAGCTGGTCAGAACACTCTCAATGGTGTCTCTGTAGAACATGGTGAGGATGGAAGGGGTAAGACTTGCTCGCTTCAGTCGCCTCAGGAAGTGTAGTCTCTGCTGAGCTTTCTTGTTTAGTGATGAGGTGTTATGTGTTCACGTAAGTTCCTCAGTTATGTGCACACCAAGGAACTTGGTACTCCTAACAGTTTCCACATCTAAACCGTTGATATTGAGTGGGATGTGGGCAGGACGTGATTTTCTGAAGTCCACGATTATCTCTTTTGTCTTGTCGACATTGAGAGGAGTTCCTAAACTGGTTAAGTTTGCAGATGATACCAAGATAGGTGGATTGGTAGGGCAATTCTAGGGCTACAGGGGATGAATCATGAAGTAAGATTAAAAGAGCTGAGCCTTTTCAGTTCAGCAAAAGAAGATAAGAGGTGACATGACTGAGTTTTTAAAGTTATGAAATAAATTAGTCCAGTGGATTGAGACTGTTATTTTAAAATGAAATCATTAAGAACACAGGGGCACAGTTGGAAACTTGGTAAGGGTAAATTTCACAGAAACATTAGGAAGTTTTTGTTTAGGCAGAGAACCATAGACATTTGGAATACACTACCAAGTAGTGTGGTAGACTGTAAGACTTTCAAAACAAGACTTGATATTATTTTAGAAGAATTAAGGGGATAGGACTGGCGAGCTTTTGTTGTGTTGAATGACCTGTTCTCATCTAGATTGTTCTAATGTGATCCTTGTTTGAGAATCATGTCTGGCCCTGCAAGACTAGCCAGTACTATAACAGAAGGCACATAGGGATTGACTAAAACTAAACAGGCATTAGGAGAAAATGACACTACTAAGGTAGACATCAAAAAGAGTCTAGGGCTATGATTTCAACAATTTATGTTCCGTAAATGACACGTCTAGCATTTACGGTATGATATAGCAGATACATACAAAAAAGACCTTTGAGAACAGTAAGGCAGTGTTTCCATCAGTTCTAGATGAGGTTCACTAAGTGATATAACATCTGACATTGCCAAAGACATTAACACAAGGGAATGTTCTGCTACTTTGGTTGAAACTTACAAAGTTATGCCTCCACTTACAAATGCTAGATCTTCTACTTAGGTTCAAAGGCTTATAATTAAAGAACTGCAGTTCAGGTAAACAGTCCTTGCCTATTTTTTTTTTACTTTTAGAAATTGCTTATCACCTCCAGTTTTAAATACAAAATGTTAGTAAGATTGAGCTGTACAAATATTAAATGGTTAACACATGGCCACCCAAACTAACTCAGATGTTGTTTCTTTACAAGTTTCAGCCATTCTCTGCCTTCTGCAGGTGGCCCCCAAGGACTTGTTATAGAGGATCAATTAACACAATTCCTAAATTCACATTAGCTGTCCATGAAAGCTGCAGTACCTACTGCTGTTCAATGCATCTTAATCTCCTGAGTGTCAGAATTGATCAAATCATTTGTTTAAATGGACATATTGATCAGTTTTTCACTATTATTGATAATTTACGATTTTGAAATAATGTAATGTGCACTTAGCAGTATAATAAGAAAACATCAATTATGCTGTTGACATGTGAGAGCACTTAACATTTCTACTTAATTAAATAATTAGGTTCACGAAATACCTAATAATTGAGCAAACATAACAATCGATGGTCATGTTGGCCTTCTAATCTGTAGATTTGAACAGCTAGCATGCAATAAACCTGAAGTAGGAAATATTGGCTGTCTGAAAATAACGGTTATTAATATTATTGGTGGTGCTTGTTGAGGGCTGAAACCAAACTGACGAACAGAAAATTGTAAACAGTGTTTACTTTTAACAAAAGAGTATAAGAATTCTGAAAAGCAAGAGAAAGACCATTCAGTCCTTTAAGCTTGTCAGTTAAGTTATCCCAACATTTCATACATATACTTTTTAAAGCTGTCATATTTGCCTATAAACTGTGTGTTTGGATAATTTGTTCCAATCTAAAATACATATCTGAGGGGAACAGTCATGTTTTTCTGTCTTTTAATATTCCTAATTACTCATTCATGTGATTTTGATGTGTTTTTTATTTGATTTGATATATTTATTAATCCCCGAGGGGAGTTGTCTTTTTGCATGACCTATTGGGGGCTCAGCCATTATACAGCGTTCCTGGTGCAATTTTCAGGTTAAGAGCCTTCCTCAAGGGGCCCAATGGAGTAAGATCCCTTCTAGCAGTACTAGGATTTGAAAATTTTGTCATGACATTTTTGTATAGATCACCAGAAAAGAGTGGATCGGTGACGTCACGAGTCAGGTAATGAGCTTTGGGAAGAACTCAGGATTTAACGCAATGATATGGACTAAGTTGTGCAATACCAGCTCACCTTCTAACCACTGCATTGATTTTTGGTTTTTGAATTCTTCCGCCAGTGCAATACCACACTTTTCTGGCAATTTCTTTGGAAATGGCTACATTGTTTCACTCCACGACTTATTTAAAGGTCCTACACCATCGAGAAAAAAGGATAGACAATCGTGATTCTTACCCTTTAATATTTCTAGCAGTGTTCTTGAATTCACTGTAAGAATTTGGAACGATCAGCCTTATTTTTGCCACTGAAAGATCTCAATTAAGTTTCCACACAGTGTTTTCTTCTGGAAACTAAAGAAGTTTAATTATTCTCATCTCTGTCAGAGTACAGCATGCCTTTTATTCCTGGGATGCATTGGCTGGCTGTCTTCTCCACAACCTCTAGTGCTCTAAATGCTGTATCACTAATGTATCATATAGTCTGAGCATAACATGCCTTGAATGATACTGAAATGTTTTTATGATTTTATTTGCAATTATGATTGGACATTTAATTGCTTCTGCACATTGCCTACACAATGTCAATGTTGTGACTACGTAAGTCCTTACTGTGTCATCCATCTTCTGTTTATAAATAATTTTCCATCATTATTGTTCAGATCTCTTTGAATTGTTTTAGGTGCTTTCTTAGTATCTGCTCTCTCTCCACAAGTGTACTAACTACACCAAAATCTCTGGAAGGCTCTACTGGTGACCTTAATCCACATTAAGCATTCTCATCTTATCTGCACTCTTTGACTCCAGCCATTTTTAAAAACTTAATATCCCAGAAAAACTTTTGTAATTTATGCTGGATTATGTTTGGGTAAACACACAGGATGGCCATTCCGTTTTCTGTATTGGCTGATAGCAGCTTAAGGATAAAGAAACTTTGGAAAGAAAATATATCCAATAAAGTGTCGCATTCGTTAGTGGTCAAGGCACAGTCCTTCTGTCTTTGAATCCCATGTGGATGTATTTGTATGAGTGAGACCTCTGATGGACTGGCACCCCATCCTGGGCAAATTACTGCTTTGCACACTTTGTTGCATGGATACAATGTATGCCCAGCGACTCTGAATTGGATTAACATGCTTTGAGAATGTTTTACATTATGTTGTTTTATAAAAAAAAAAAAAGAAAAAAGGGGCTCGATTGTTTCAGTTTGAATTTTATGAAATCCATAAGATGAACATTAAACAAGGTATAAGATCCAAAAACAGATTTACCAATATAATGTAACCAGTAACAATGCACTGCTATGACGA
The DNA here is from genome assembly GCF_900747795.2 of Erpetoichthys calabaricus. Lineage (NCBI taxonomy): Eukaryota > Metazoa > Chordata > Cladistia > Polypteriformes > Polypteridae > Erpetoichthys > Erpetoichthys calabaricus. The sequence goes on along the minus strand of NC_041409.2, from coordinate 29,158,929 downwards.
TAAGGTACAGTGAATGCACTTGACATGATTATTCCTAATTTTCATGCTCTTTCTCTGTACGTTTAGTATTCGTTTGCTCAGAGGTTGATGCACTTGCTGCCCCCTGAGCAGCTCTTGTTTTCTCCACCCTGGCGGCTCATTTCTTCTCTTCTTTCGTCGGAATCTTTTCGTGTTAAAACTAATTAAGTCAGTCTTTGTCTTGCAATTTCTTAATACATTTTCTTTAATTTTTCACTTAAGCTGGCACTCAAGTCTTCAATCTGTCTCAAGAATGATTTAAGATATGAAGAGGTAGGGGAAGTGACAGCGAAGGTGGTAGGGATGAGAACGGCGCCCGTACACACGTGCTGCACTGCCACCCTGCTGGCCACTGCTGAGAGTTGATTGTACAATAAAATAAAATTAAAATAAAAAGAGGAACAACATTGGAGGTCAATCTTCACCCTGAAAACAGATTGTAGAGGTCACGTAGTATATGTGTATCAAATTTCAGGTCAATAGGTCAAACGGTTTGTGAGCTACAGGCGATTTAAAATCCTGGACAGACCAACGGACAGCCATAGTAGCGTATTATATATAAAGATATTTATTATTTAGAACAATACACACTAAAGCCAAATACACATAACATACATACAATTAAATGAAGCATACGCAGTGGATTCCGAGAGTATTCAGACCCCTTCACATCCTCCACACTTTATTACATTGTAGGTTTAATTTTACATGGATAAATTTGCCATTTTGCTTATCAATCTACACTCAATAACCTATAAGTACAAAGTGAAAACATGTCTTTAGAAAGCTTTACAAATTTATTTTAAAAAAAGCTGAAATCTGTCATTCATAGAAGTTGTGTGATAGGCGCTATATTGCGCCCGACCCGACACAGACTAACACGGAAGCATGTGTAAAATTGAACAAAATATTTATTTTTCTTTACCTGTGGGGAACGTCTTCCCGATGAACCCCACAGGCAATACACAGCACCAAACAACACACAAGTTACACCAAGCACTTCTCTTTCTGGCACCACCACTCCTCCCAGGCAACCTTGTCCTCCTCCACCCGACTCCGGCCGCTGAGTGGTGGTCGCTGGCTCCTTTTATAGTCCACCCGGAAGTGCTCCAGGTGCTTGATCGCCGAGTTCTGGCTGCACTTCCGGGTGTGACAAATATGCTGCCCACACAGGCTCAGGAGTCCCAAATACAGCACCCCCTGGCGGTGCCTGCGGGACCCAACAGGGCTGCACCCAATTCCAATTCCCATGGAGCCCTGCGGGAAACCGAGGCACCGCGCCAACCCAGGGGGGCGGCCATCTACCGTCCAGGGGAGGTATTGCACTTACATTACAATTACATTTTAGGGTCTTCTTGGGCAAGTATTTATAAGATTTGGGAAGTTTATCTCATTGATTCTGGCAGATCCTGTCAAGCTCCAGTAGACTGGATGAGAAGCGTCTGTAAGCTGCCAGATTTAGGTCTCTCCACAGATGTTCTAGGGGGTTTAAGTGTCTGTCAGAGATTTGTCCCAAAGACACCCTAGTGTTGTCTCAGCTGTATGTGTCTGGTCCTTGTCATGATGAAAGGTGAATCATTATCCCAGTCTAAGGTTGCATGCACTCTGAAGAAGTTTTTTTTTTTTTTTGCCCAAGGATCTCTCTCTATTTGGCTGCATTTGGGAACTGCAGGTCTGACATTGTGGGCTGCATCAGGAGTGGGCAGGAGGAGGAGTATAGGAACCTAATCAATGACTTTGTTAAATGGTGCGACTCAAACCACCTACACCTGAACACCAGCAAAACCAAGAAGCTGGTGGTGGATTTTAGGAGGCCCAGGCCCCTCATGGACCCCGTGATCATCAGAGGTGACTGTGCAGAGGGTACAGACCTATAAATACCTGGGAGTGTAGCTGGATGATAAACTGGACTGGACTGCCAATACTGATGCTCTGTGCAAGAGAGGACAGAGCCGACTATACTTCCTTAGAAGGCTGGCGTCCTTCAACATCTGCAATAAGATGCTGCAGATGTTCTATCAGACGGTTGTGGCGAGCGCCCTCTTCTACGTGGTGGTGTGCTGGGGAGGTGGCATAAAGAAGAGGGACGCCTCACGCCTGGACAAACTGGTGAGGAAGGCAGGCTCTATTGTAGGCACGGAGCTGGACAGTTTGACATCCGTGGCAGAGCGACAGGCGCTCAGCAGGCTCCTGTCAATCATGGAGAATCCACCGCATCTACTAAACAGTATCATCTCCAGACAGAGGAGCAGCTTCAGCAACAGACTGCTGTCACCGTCCTGCTCCACTGACAGACTGAGGAGATCGTTCCTCCATCACACTATGCGACTCTTCGGTTCCACCCGGGGGGGTAAACGTTAACATTATACAAAGTTATTGTCTGTCTGTATACCTGCATTTTTATCACTCTTTAATTTAATATTGTTTTGTATCAGTATGCTGCTGCTGGATTTCAGCAGTGAATAGTTAGTATCTATCTATGTATCTAACTATCTATCAATCAATCATTCAACCTCCTCTCAGCTCAGACCATTGAGAAACACCCCACAGCATGATGCTGCCACCCCCTTGCTTCACTGTACGGATGGCATTAGGTAGGTGATGAGCGGTGCCTGCTCTTCGCCAGACATAGTGCTTGGAGTACTGCCCAAAGATTTCACTTTTTGTCTCCTCAGATCAGAAATTTGTTTTTCCTCATGCTCTGCTCTCTGAGCTCTTTAAATGCAATTTGGCAAGCTCTAAGCAGGGTGCCCACATAACAGAGTGTTGCTCAAACTCAACAAAGGTCCTTTGTCATTGGGTCCTTGGTCTCCTGCCTGACCAAGGGGTTTCTTGTCAAGTTACTCAGTTTGGCCAGGTGGTGGTTCTAAACTTCTACCATTTCACAAATATTAAGACCATTGTGCTCCTGGGAACACTCAACACTTTAGAAAAGGTTTTATACCCGTGCCCTGATCTATGCCTGACCTAAGCTTTATCTTAGAGTTCTACAGAGAGTTCTATGTGGGCTTCGTGATTTGTTTGAGGTTTATTGTCGGTTTTTCTCCTGACATGCAGTGTGAATTGTGGGAACTTAAATACACAGGCGTGTGCCTTCCTACATAATGCCCAATCAATTCAATTTGCCACTGGTGGACTCCAATTAAGTTCTAGGCACATTAAGGCAAACAGGATGCACCTGACCACCATTTGGAGTGCCACAGCAAAGGGTGTGAATGGCAGATTTCAGGTTTTGATTTTTTAGTTTGAAAACCTTTCTGAAAACTTGTTTTCACTTTATTATTATGGGTTATTGAGTGCAGACTGATGGGCAAAAATGACAAATCCACCCATTTAAAATTAAATCTATATCACAATAAATTGTGCAGAAAGTTAAGGGGTCTGAATACTTTCGGAATCTACTATAATTTTTCAGAAATTGCTTTTAATCAATGTGATGTGATTCTAAAGATCAAATCAGCTCTCATTAATTATTTTACTAGCTTCGAACCATGCCAGAGATAAAATGTTATCAGCACCTCTTATGTTCATCACTCTGATTTATCACACAATCAAATAGAAATGTATTTAATAACATTGATTCCTTGTCCATAGTTACATGAGATGAATTTCAACAGTTGTTGAACTATTTAGAGCCTAATCATAGCCTGTTTCAAAAACTTTGTTTCTCCTTGATAAAGAATGATTTAGGTGAGAAAATAGGAAGGTAAAAAGAAGGTCACAGTTAAAAAAAAACAATACGCAGATTCTCCATCTTCATGGTCCGGTTCAATAATTTTCTGTACCTGCATAAACAAAGCTGGTACAAATCCTGTGTTGCCTTAAGGTATATAAATCAGTACTAGTTACTTGTCAGTACCCTTGATGTTGTACAATTCAGGGGACACATTCTATTAAAATGTTTTGCTTACTTTCATGGGGTTATTGTTTGCTGCAGAAACTCTAAAAAGGAATCGGCTGTCAAGGTGTGGGGTCATATCAGAGCCTACCAGACTCAAACCAAAGGATGCTGATTGTTTAGACTTGTTCAAGTCTTATGGTTTGTTTTTGTTTTTTCAGCTAACAAACCTCTGGGCCTTTCCTTGTGATTTTTACTCCTCTCCTTTATATCATTTATTTTCTTTGTGTTACTCTTGTAAATTAAAAACATTCCAGAGATGTACCAACCATTCATGGCGTTTATTTCCAAAGTTCCCTTCCAGTTAGCATAATAGCATAATAATCTAATATAATTTTGCCATCTTCTTTACAGTTTAGGATATATGTATCCATCCATTTTCCAACCCGCTGAATCTGAAAACAGGGTCACGGGGGTCTGCTGGAGCCAATTCCAGCCAACACAGGGCACAAGGCAGGAACCAATCCTGGGCAGGGTGCCAACCCACTGCAGGACACACACCAAGCACACACCAGGGCCAATTTAGAATCGCCAGTCCACCTAACCTGCATTTGTTTGGACTGTGGGAGGAAACCGGAGTGCCCGGAGGAAACCCACGCAGACACGGGGAGAACATGCAAACTCCACGCAGGGAGGACCCGGGAAGCGTCCCCAGGTCACCCAATAGTGAGGCAGCAGCGCTACCCACTGCACCACCGTGCCGCCCGTATGTATAATTTGTATGTGACAAATAAAATGTGATATGATCAGTGGCTGATAAGCATGATGTTATGTTATGATATGATGTTGCTCCTTTATGATGTTATGCAGCAGATGCCTGTTTGGTGTCCCAGTTGCAAAACTCGGGCCACCGCTCATCTCAATAATGATTCAGTGGCTTTGCAAATGTGTCCATGGGATAGGATTCAAAGCTGCCTGATGTTTATGTACTGTATTTGTACTGAGTATAGAGTTGGGAGTAAGCTCAGCTGGTGAAAGGAAGGGACACAAGGTTTAGAGAGAGAAACAGAGAAAGGGAGAATGAAAAGGCACATGCACTACTGATACCTTGATAATTAAATCTAAATGGGGCAACAGTTTATAGACTTGCCTTTGTTATCCATTCATTTTCTTAACCAGCTTATTCAGGGCAGGGTAAGCTGGAGACAAACCACCAAATATTGGGGCGCAAGACAAGAACAGTTCCTGGACAGGGCATCATTCAATCACAGGGCAAACACACACAAGGGCCAATTCATGAAACATGTAAACTCCTGGCAGGGAGCACCCAGGATGGGAACTCTGGTCTCTTTCCTACAAAGCAGCAGCGCTACCACTATGCCACCATGCCACCCTGCCTTGCTTATTTGGTTCTTTATCCACTAAACTGTATTTATTTCATCCTTGTGTTCTTTTTTATTATTAATTTTTATATGTTGTGGCTTCCTTGCATAGAAGGCTCGCCACAAGATTGTACTCTTTTATTTAAACTGCATTAGGCAGTATTAAATATACTCATTCTATAAATTTGCAGTTATTAAGATGTGTACAAATATTTTCTTAAATCCTAAATTAACTGCAGTATTAACCAAACAGCCCCAGAATTCACTGCGTTTACGGGCATAACACTTTGTTTAAAACCCCCTTTGTAGGTGTTATATCCAGCTGTGCAACACAGAATCCTTGTGGAGTACCAGCTGTAGAAGTAATTACCTTCTTCACAATGGCCAGTGAAGGGGAAATCCACCCAAGAGGTATTGTATAGACAATTTCAGGATGGGCTTGGCTCAAATATGTCACATTACTTAATATATGGCATTTCTTGGGCCCTTTCCAATGGGTAATGTCCTGTATATGATGCCTCATGTAACAAATTTGGTGATTTTTAGAATAGTCACCAGCACAACATATAGTTAACTCATTTTTTAAAATTTTTACAGCAGAATCATTTTCAATGTTAAAATTACTTTTAAAATAAGCACTGTATACTAAATATAAGAAGAAAGAAAGAAAGACATCTGAGTATGATAAATTGGACTTAAAATAATAGTATGTAAGCACACAGAGCAATTTATCTTCTGCTTCCCTGTATTGTATTTTTCTTCTCTGTCTTTGTGTAATAAATTCATGAACTGTGAAAACACACATACTTCGATTTTGTCTAAACATCATCATAAGAGGTCGTAGCTCATCATTGCATTAATTAATTTCTGACACAGCGTATATTTTTAAAAACGTTGCTGCCAATTCCTGACCAAGATATATATTCTCTTGACACAATATTGTCTTTGTCTTATAACCCCCAAATAATCTGAATTTGTGGAGCAAATTAAATATTAATATTCAGCTGATGTGAAAACTTTACAATGGGAAGTCTTAATTCAAACATTCCTGGCAAAGTTTTTTTATGAAAGGTAAGTAATTTAAAACACTGTAGGTAGAAACTATATCGAAAAAAAAATTAAATATTTTTATTCATGTCTGCACTTATTTAAGCATTATCAAAGTATAAAATAATAATTGGGACTGTTGCTGTAGCTTTGTCAAATAGGCAGTACATTTACCATACCATTGCCATTGCCAAGTGCATGGGCACTCTGTGAGCTTTATGAGGACCGCTTTAATGGCGACACCAGAGAAGGAAATTGAGATTTTACCAGAGACTACATTTTTTTTCTTTGTCACCAGCCAATACAGTCTAGAAAAAGACAACAAAATCAAACTCAGCCGATGTGAAATCAATAGCCTCTTCTTCTCATACTAGCCACCCTTTTCAAATGAGAAGTCTTGTACCATAGCTGCTTGTTGAGATAATTAAGTAACAAAGGCACACAAGTGTAATTGGCACTCAAGAAACATTCAAGAAACTTTTTTGTCTGTTTCGTTTGTTGCTAGACTTCATTAAATAGGGGAATTAAATGGGGCTGTTCATTTTCACAGCATTTAGGTGAATTATTTTGCCTCACTCAAGGGATGTTGCTGGGTAAAAAAGGCTACCATAAGAGTGAGTCTGGGCTATCTGCATCAACTTTGTGCTTGTTATTCTGTCTGTTCTTGTTATTGTATCTTGATTTTTCAGTATGTGCCATCAAGTATGAAAACCTGGATGAATTTCAACAATGTAAGAGTGTTCGGACTCTATGATTACAAGCAACCCAATTTTATGCACCAGCTTTATTAATCTGATCATCTCTCACTCTGAATCTGAGGGTGACTCATACCGTAATCATCAGCTTCAGAAAAGGAAAACCAGAAAAATACACATCCTGCTTTATACTGAAAGAGCCAGCTCTGATTATTCCTGTCAACATTTTTCTGTGTGTTACAAAATATGAACCAATTTATTGGAACTTGGCTGGACTCATCAGCACTAGAAGTGGCAGTTATTGTGGCTACTTGCTGACAGGTCAGGTGATTACTTATTTAAGCTTAAAAGTTGTATGTTTCTTTTCTATGGGAAACCAGTCATGGTGCACATATGTAATGGTATGTTTAAAACATGTTCTCCAATAAAGCTATTATCATTAATTTAGATTTACCAAGAACATTTGCCACATTTGTTCTTGGGACCGTTCATGTTCATCCATAATGACAACAGATCTGCTATTAACACAGTTGTTGCTCTGAAGTTGTCTTCTAAACAGGTAAATGTGGGTGTCATATCTAATTGGCAATAAGGGTTTATTGGTAGCAGAAGCTGAAGTGTAAGGACACCACCTCTAAGCCCTTTGCCCTGCATAGATCTTGATCTTTTGTTTTTTGTGTACCTAAATGGACATTAGATTCTGTAAGCATAGTCAGTCATCCACATGGTACAACTTTTTCAGGGTTCATCTGAAATTATTATATTTTATATATTCAATATATTGACTAGCACCCTCTCATTAGTTGCTGCGATAGACTTCAACTGCCCTGAAGCCCTGCCCAGGATAAGTAGACTGAGAAGATGGATGGATATTCAATATAAAATTTTTATCATGTCAATAAACCTTAACATGTTGCTATTTAAATTTCTTATTTATTGGCATAGGAAGGTGCAATTAAACACAATCAAATACAAATCTGAAATGGTTTAATTAGTTGGAGATTCTAAATTTTATTTGCATAGTTGATAACCAAATCTAAAGTATAACTCTGAGAAGGTATAGGACCTTTCATAATTTGTAAGAAACTCCACAGGATGAGGAAAAAAGGTGTGATTAAGGGTGTCATTATGAAAGGTGAATAGATTGTCATATCAGGTTAAAAGTGTTTATTTTATTACATGTTATGCCTCAGCTGGTATAAAAGAAATTGCTGTAGCATGCACAATACATGTCATTGAGCAGTCAAGGTTTCAATAATTACAGAGAGAGTAAACAGTCAGTATGTGCTCTTAAATTCCTAGTCAACTTTAACTCCAAGCTGACAAAAGGGGACGTAATTACAAAGCACTTAACAATTTGCTTCTCTCACCTTACTCGGTGTGGTCAGTTGTCAGTGCCTGCTTGCAACAAACTAGCTCCTTAAGAGCAAACAAAACACCACATAGAAAAAAAAGGTAAAACATACTTCAACAAAATAAACAAGAACACAAAAATAAAAAATGAATAAACACAAAGGAAAATAATTTAAAATTTGTATATACCCAGGTGAAAAAACACTTCAAATAAACTGCAATGTCAGAAATGAGAGTCTCTCAGTTTCAGGAAGATCTGATGATCTGGATTATGTCCATGGGCATTCTTTTATAAGGCAAAACAGCCACCATTCATCTTATAGTCACATGCTAATACGTAATCACCATTTAGAATCACAAGATCAAGATCTTCTTGGATCCAGCAACAACGAAAATTTACCAGTCACACAAAACAAAGTATAACAAATGAAAATGCTGGATGTAAAA